>NW_003299096.1:645694-727325 GCF_000151645.1 Tuber melanosporum | reverse complement strand
CTGTCAAGTAGATAAGGAATGAACACTACTACCTGAAGTGAAAGCGCAGACTCTTAAGCTACCGTGCAAAATATTCGAATCCTATGCCATCGATTTCGTGGGTTCATGCAACAAGTAGGGTGGATATGACACCATCTTAGTAGCCATGAATCGGCTTTCTGGATACACGTGGTTGATACCATTAAAGGTTACCGATTCCTTCAAAGATACCTGAAATAACCTCCAACGATATCAATTCACCCTCTATGGATACCCATTATCTATTGTCAGTGATGCTGATCCCCCTTTCACTACCAGAATCTGGAAGCAAACCTTGACCTCACTGGGAATCAACCATGTTATGGCTGCTCCTGGATATTATGAGACTAATGGCCAAGCAGAGCGAAAATTCTGAGAAGTCAAGATGGGAATTAGGACCATCATCAATGTCCAACAAACCCATGGGGACATCGCCCTCGTTGAGCTCGCCGCATATATCAATGCCTGATATTCAGACACCTTGGGAATATCTTCATACAAGGCAATCGTTGGCTACCAATACTGTAACGTGTTCGCAGGGTGCTAATCACGTTATCGATAATAGATACGATAGTTGGCAGGTGGCCTGCTCTTCCAGAGAGGAGGCGAGAGCTGAGAACTAAAGGAGGCTTTCGAGGGCGTACTGAGGAACAAAGAAGTAACCGTTCAACCAAGTATATTGAAATACTGTCTGTCGAAGTCTGCCTTCTCTACTGTAGAAACAGGCAGTCTTTAAATACACAAATCTATTCATGTCTACCATGAACGAAACTAATCAAAGGTATCAATTGATACACTTTTGGTAAAACTCTTTAAGTATCAAAGCGATACTTAAAACAAAACATAAAACAAAACCAAGTATCAAAACGATACTTAAAACAAAACATAAAACAAAACCAAGTATGAAACGATACTTAAAACAAACCAAGTATCAAAGCGATACTTAAAACAAAACATAAAACAAAACCAAGTATCAAACGATACTTAAAACAAACCAAGTATCAAAGCGATACTTAAAACAAAACATAAAACAAAACCAATAACCAAGTACCCGTACCGGTTACATTCCCCAAAACAAAACAACTGTTTTTAAACAAACGAAACCTAATAATCATCAAAGGCGGATTCCGAGAAACTCATGGCTTCAGTTTCCGCCAAAAACTCTTCATCATAGGTATCATACCAAGGACAAGAGGAAACTCTAAGGAAACACTTAGACTCAAAGAAATCTAAATCACAGTAGTCACGAATACCAGATTCGTGCTGTACATCAACCCAAGCACGATCACAATCCGCACAGTAGTCAATCCAGAGGATTTCGAAGTAGTCTTCAAGTTGGATAACATCGCGGTTCAACAACAGTCCAACAACCTGTTGTCGCTGCCTCACATTGAGCTCCACATAGTTTGACATCGTTATGGTATTCGGATGGTGATTGGTGACTAGATAAAGTTGTCGAGAGCCTGCTCCATAGCTTGATTCTCCTCATCGCTACTTTCGAATTCTGACTCAAAGTGTGGTGCCCAAAATCCATCTCTAGTTTCGAGTTCTGTGTGCCATCGGTCAGTTTCTGGCATTGTAGGTGTCCAGCACATGGTGATATAATTGATTGTTGGGGGGAGGGATTCGTTTGGCATGTTGTCTTTCCACCATCTGTTTACCATATCCATAGCGTGCTCAAGTCCTTCCAGTGGTTCCCAACTGTTTTCGCTCGTCGGATATCCTTTCCATTTGACTAGGAATTGATCATTTCCATGCCAAAGGCGGTGGTCTCTGATTTCTTCAACTTCCCATTCATCCTTCTTCTCAATGATGATAGGTGCAGGCCGAGAGTGGGTCCTTCCAGGAAACTTGGAGTCGTCATTGGGATGGAATCGTTTGACAGCTGAGGCGTGGAAGACTGCAGTATTGCGGCGGTACATGCGTCCATCCATTTGGACAGTGTAATTCTCTGTATGCTCGTCAAAGGATATGACTTTGAAGGGTCCTCGCCATCAGGGTTGTAGTTTCTTGCTGCGTCCGACATTGGTAATAAACATGTTACCGTGTACCATGAGCATGTCTCCTGGTGAGATGGGAACATGTTTGCGACGTCGTTTCTGGGCAGTAGTGGTGCTTCGGAATCGGGCAGCCTTAACAGCTTGGAAGGCATCGTTCCGAATTGCTTGGTGGCGGTTTAGATGGTCATCAGAGGTAGGGACTGAGGAGTTCTTGAATAGTGTTGTAGGTAGGAGAGGGTATTGGCGGCCCAAGACTGCCTTATATGGTGACATTCCCAGGGTATCTGAAAATCCGGCATTGATATATGCGGCTAGTTCAACTAGGGCTGGTTCCCAGTTGGTTTGTCGTTCATTGATCATGTTCCTAATTCCGGTCTTAACTTCGCGGATTTTTCGTTCTGCCTGGCCATTAGTCTCATGGTGTCCAGGGGCAGCCATAATGTGGTTTATTCCGACGGAGGTTAAGGTTTGCTTCCAGAATCTGGCAGTAAAATGGGGATCAGCGTCACTGACAATAGATAAGGGGTACCCATGGGGGGTAAACAGGTATCGTTGGAGGTTATTCCAGGTGTCTTTGGAGGAATCGGTAACTTTCATTGGAAGGAGCCAGGTATATCCAGAAAATCGGTCCACAGCTACCAAGATGGTGTCAAATCCAGCGGATTTGTTGAATGGTCCTGCGAAATCAATGGCATACGATTCGAATATTTCACATGGTAGTTGGAGGGTCTGTGCTTTCCCTTCATGTAGTTGTGTTCGCTCCTTATTTGCCTGGCAGAGTTCACATTGTTTGACAAAATCGCGGAAGTCCTTTCGCATTTCAGGCCAGTAAACATATTCTGAGGCATATTGAAGGTTGCGGTCGGCACTATGCTGTCCTTTGTTGTGAATCACGGATATGACGTATTCTCTAATAGTCATTCCATTGAACATATGACCTTTTGGTATGTATCGGCAGTGTTCACCATAACGGGTGCTGGTAAAGACCATTCCAATAGATATGTTGTAGGGGGTGAGGTCTCCATGCCTGGAGCTATCCATGGCTTTGAAGTAAATCGGGTCATGGCGATATCCTGCTATCATTTGGCTTCGGAATGAGGAGGTTAATTCTTCTGTGCTCGATCTAACATCTCGTTCATCCTCGATTAGGGATCCTCTTGTTGGTTCGATAGGGGCTTCCTCTTCCTCAAAGGTTTTGTAGAGTTGACGCCGATGCTTGGGAATAGTAGGGGGTATGACCGAGACAATGGTTTCATTGTTGTATACTCGTAAGGGTCCACTATATAGTGGTCGTGAAACGATTATGGGAGGAGAGGATGGCGGGGCTGACTGTGGGGGGTGTAAATAGGATATTGCATCCACGTAGGCTGCTGCTTGTTCGAGTTCTTTAAGACCTTGGTATCGTGTTGGAACAGGATTAAGGGTATAAGAAGGTTGGGTTGATTCATCTTCATTGATCACTTCTTCTGCTCCTTCAACGGTGTCGAAACTGGTGTTTTTGGAATCATCAGCAGGCATATAGTACGGTCGTTGGTATCTGTTGCCGAACTTGATCTCAGTCTGGTGAAAAGGGCAGGTGTCGTGATAGCAATGGGACCAGTGGAGTCTACTTTGTTCAAGTTCGTGAGGAGGTGTGCTGCAGAGCGTGCAATTGTCTTTCCATTCTTCATCAACGTCCTTTCCTTGTTATGTTCCGGCAGCACTGTACATGGTGTAAGAGAAAGGATTGGAGAGAGTAGTAGAGCTGGCCGCAACCATCGATGTTTCTTGTTCATAGGAGGTGTCGTCAGGGCTGTCCTCGCTTTGTCTTGTGTGGTCGTGAACAAGGGGAGGGTTTGCGAGGTCTTGATTCTCATATAGACGGGAAAGAGCATCAGCTAAATAGTTCGTTCTTCCAGGGGTGTAGATAATTTTTGCATCGTATTTGCTGATTTCGCCTATCCATCTTGTTCTTCTTCTTCCTGGTATCCTTTCGGTTTTAAGATTAGTGAGAGGTTGGTGGTCGGTAACAATGGTAAAGGTATTGCCCATCAGGATGTGGTTGAAAGCGGCGAGAGCATCTATCACAGCAAGGGCTTCCTTGTCTGTTGTTCCATAGTTCATCTGTGAGTTAGTGAACTTCTTGCTGTGTAATGCCGCCGGCCTTGCCGTTTCATGGGAGGCCCCTTGCCCAACCCATGCTCCAACTCCAACATCTGATGCGTCAGTAATCAACCATATCGGTTCTGGTTTACTATAGTCGATTGGTTGGATAACATTGGCGTTTTTAATTAATTCCTTGATGTTGGTAAAGGCTTGGTCATGAGTGTGGGTCCAGACAAATTCTGCATTACCGGTAAGGTCCGTGAGCGGCGCTGTTACAGTGGCATGGTGTGGAAGGAACTGGGAAATATAGTTGACTAGTCCTAGGAATCGCATGAGTTCCTTTTGATTCTGGGGTGTTGACCATTCCATTAAACAGGCTATTTTTCCTGGGGCTGCATGTATTCCTTCATCTATAACATGTCCTAGAATATCGAGTTTGTCCGCAAACAGGATTGATTTGTTTCTGCTAGCGTAGAATTTAGCTTCCCTAAGTTTGGTACAAACCAAACCTATATGGTAGGCGTGTTCTGTTGCGGTGTTCGAGAAGATGAGAATATCATCAATGTAGACCCAAACAAAATGGTGGAGGTATTCGCTTAGGAGGTTTTCCATAATTCGCATAAAGGTGGCGGGCGCATTCATATCACCTTGTAACATAACTCGGCTAATGAAACTTCCGAAGGGTGTTTTGAAACTGTTGTAGCGTTCGCTTTCTAGGTCTAACCTAGTTTGGAAGTAGGCATCGCTTAGGTCAATCTTACTTCGGAATCTAGCCCGTCCAACTGCATTTAGGATCTGTGTTTGGTTTGGGATAGCGGAGCTGTCCATAACCGTGTTTTCATTCCGTAGTTTGAGATCAACCAGGGGACGGATCCTCTTGCCATCTGCTTTGGGTTGGACAAACATAGGAGCGGCACCTGGGGCTTCTGCCCGGTAGATGACTCCTCTTCTTTGTTGTTGGTTGATCCAATCGCAAAGTGGGCTTTTATATGCGTCAGGAATAGAGTAGGTCGGTTGGTTCTTGAGATTGGAGGGGTCTCGGAGGCGGATGTGGTGGTTCACCTCTCTCATAGGTGGCAGTTCTTCAGGTATTTGATCAGGGAAAACATCAGAGTATTCATCCAATAGTTTTTGGGTAGTTGCTTCACAGACTGCGGCTCGGTATTCTCCGCTTGTTGGCTTGCATGAGACTCTGACCTTCTGATCTGGGAAATCGATGGTTGATTCCCCACACCTGATTATAGCTTTGTGGCGGTTCAGGAATGGCATGCCTATTAGGGCATCGTATTTGGCTAAATTTCCAATCAGCATTTCCTGGGGGGGTAGGACTGCAGAACCAAGTCGAATGGTTGCACTACAGGTTTTATGGCTTGTAGATCGTGATCCTTTGCGTACAGCCATATTGACTGGTATGGGTTGGTTAAGTGTCTCGAGTGGGGAGTCCATGGACAGAGACAAAGGCATTACTGATCATATCTCTTCCGATTGCGCCAGTGTCGAATAGGACTCGAGCCCTTTTACTATTGATTAGGATTGTTCCTTCCAGAGCGGTGTGTGCCTTGAATGTAGCCGGAGGTCGAACACTGTTGCATTCCACATCGATATATCCGATATGGATTTCTTCATATTCACTAGATTGGACGTTATCGCTTTCAACATTGTTGGCCGATGCCTCTTGCTTAATTGCCTTTCCTTTTCCTCTCTTCGAAGGGCAGTTCTTTGCCATGTGTCCTGTTTTTCCACATTCAAAACATTCTCCTTTTTCCCGTCTCGATTCTTTGGAGGATTTTGTTTTCTTCTTGAAAACCCATGGGGTGTCATCTCCAGAGTTGCTGGAGGCTTTGTGTCTTGGCTGGCTGATTCTACTAGAGGAAGTCTGTGTTTTGTAGGCCTTGGTCTCAGGGAGAATGGCGTCCATTCGTTCTGCTCTTGCAATAATTACTGCAATATCATCGCCATCTTCCTCGAGTGGTTCTACTTCTCGCCGGAGGGTAGGGTGCATGGTATCGTAGAATCGTCGCTTCAGGATGTATTTGGAGATGCTTCCTCTCTCCATTCGGTCCTTATACATTATCAAGTCCGTAGCCACATCGGTGATTCGCTTGACATGTGTTCCGTTAACTTGCTGGAGCTGGTTGAATTTGTTGTATAGGAGGTCGTTAGTTATAGAGGATTGGAATCGTCCTTTCAAGTAATCGAGAACTGTAGATCCTCTTAATCTTACATTCCCGCCGAAGTCCTTATAGCATTGGTGGTATGCGTCGGTTGCCTTTCCTTCACAGAATGATCCAATGATATGTCCGGTTGTAGGATCTTCCACATCTTTTCCTTGTAAGAGTAGGAAGTGTGAGAGTTCTGTGGCCCATCGTTCAAAGGCTTCAGGTTTGAGGTCTTTCCCTTCGCCTGTGAACTTCGCTGGGAGGTGAAGTTTAAACTTAGGGGGTTCAAATGCTGCGGGTACCTCCTCT
This sequence comes from Tuber melanosporum, assembly GCF_000151645.1. Taxonomy (NCBI): domain Eukaryota; kingdom Fungi; phylum Ascomycota; class Pezizomycetes; order Pezizales; family Tuberaceae; genus Tuber; species Tuber melanosporum. The sequence goes on along the minus strand of NW_003299096.1, from coordinate 720,754 downwards.
TCTTCAGGCCTTGCCCGAGATTTCCCTCCTCCAGAAGGCCCTCCTCCTGTGCTAGCCATATCTGATTCGCTACTAGATTCTGGGTCGTTTGGAGGTTCAAAGGAAGGCTTCTTTGCTGGAGTAGAAGGGAATTCTCCTGGGGGTTGTGTGTCTTCCGTGTTTGCAGGATCGCCCGGCTCTTTGGCAGAGCTCCGGGGTTGTTTCTTTCTTGTAAGATCTTGCCGTGGGATTTGCTTCCCACTCCTGGTCGTCAAAGACTCTATCTTGGGTTTGAGCTGAAGCCGAATGTGCTGTGATTCTGCCGCTTCTCTCCGCTAGCGTTCTGAGGTGGATATCGATAGGTTGATCAGGCCTAAATCCGGGGACAGGTTCTTAACCACTTGCTGAGGTTAAAAAAATGTAACGTGTTCGCAAGGTGCTAATCACGTTATCGATAATAGGTACGATAGTTGGCAGGTGGCCTGCTCTTCCCGAGAGGAGGCGAGAGCTGAGAACTAAAGGAGGCTTCGAGGGCGTACTGAGGAACAAAGAAGTAACCGTTCAACCAAGTATATTGAAATACTGTCTGTCGAAGTCTGCCTTCTCCATCGTAGAAACAGGCGGTCTTTAAATACACAAATCTGTTCATGTCTAGCATGAACGAAACTAATCAAAGGTATCAATCGATACACTTTGGTAAAACTCTTTAAGTATCAAAGCGATACTTAAAACAAAACATAAAACAAAACCAAGTATCAAACGATACTTAAAACAAACCAAGTATCAAAGCGATACTTAAAACAAAACATAAAACAAAACCAAGTATCAAACGATACTTAAAACAAACCAAGTATCAAAGCGATACTTAAAACAAAACATAAAACAAAACCAAGTATCAAATGATACTTAAAACAAACCAAGTATCAAAGCGATACTTAAAACAAAACATAAAACAAAACCAAGTATCAAACAATACTTAAAACAAACCAAGTATCAAAGCGATACTTAAAACAAAACATAAAACAAAACCAAGTATCAAATGATACTTAAAACAAACCAAGTATCAAAGCGATACTTAAAACAAAACATAAAACAAAACCAATAACCAAGTACCCGTACCGGTTACAAGAAAGCTCTTAACTATTGTCTATAGGCATCTAATAATTTGAGCTACCAAGGCAATATTCCGGAGACAGTAGAAAAAGGCGATTATCATGCCTGTAACTGGTATGGGTACTTGGTTATTGGTTTTGCTTTATGTTTTGTTTTAAGTATAGCTTTGATATTTGGTTTGTTTTAAGTATCGTTTGATACTTGGTTTTGTTTTATGTTTTGTTTTAAGTATCACTTTGATACTTGGTTTGTTTTAAGTATTGTTTGATACTTGGTTTTGTTTTATGTTTTGTTTTAAGTATCGCTTTGATACTTGGTTTTGTTTTATGTTTTGTTTTAAGTATCACTTTGATACTTAAGGAGTTTTACCAAAGTGTATCGATTGATACCTTTGATTAGTTTCGTTCATGCTAGACATGAACAGATTTGTGTATTTAAAGACCGCCTGTTTCTACGATAGAAAAGGCAGACTTCGACAGACAGTATTCTAATATACTTGGTTGAACGGTTACTTCTTTGTTTCTCAGTACACCCTCGAAGCCTCCTTTAGTTCTCAGCTCTCGCCTCCTCTCCGGAAGAGCAGGCCACCTGCCAACTATCGTATCCTTTACCGATAATGTGACTAGCACCTTGCGAACACGTTACATTTTTTTAACCTCAGCCAGTGGTTAAGAACCTGTCCCCAGATTTAGGCCTAATCAATCTATCGATATCCACTAGTACACTAGCGGAGAGAAGCGGCAGAATCACGGCACATTAGGCTTCGTCTCAAATCCACAATAGAGTCCTTGACAACCAGGAGCGGGAAACAAATCCCACGGAAAGACCTTACAAGAACGAAACAACCCCGGAGCTCTGCTAACGAGCCGGGCGAACCTGCAAACACGGAAGACACTTAACCTCCAGGAGAGTTCCCTACTACTCCAGTAAAGAAGCCTTCCTTTGAACCACCAATCGATCCCGATTCCAGTAGCGAATCAGACATGGCAAGCACAGGAGGAGGGCGCTCTGGAGGAGGAAAATCTCAGGCTAGGCCTGAAGAAGAGGAGGTACCCGCAGTTTTTGAACCTCCTAAGTTTAAACTCCACCTCCCAGCAAAGTTTACAGGAGAAGGAAAAGACCTCAAACCCAAAGCATTTGACCGATGGGCGACGGAGCTCACACACTATCTTCTCCTGCAAGGGAATGATGTGGAAGACTCTACAACTGGACGATATATTGGATCATTCTGCGAAGGAAAGGCAACCGACGCATACCACCAATGCTATAAGGATTATGGTGGAAACGTGAGATTAAGAGGATCTACAGTCCTTGATTACCTGAAAGGACGATTCCAATCCTCTATTACCAACGACCTCCTATACAACAAATTCAACCAGCTCCAGCAAGTTAATGGAACGCATGTCAAAAGAATTACAGATGTAGCTACGGATCTATTAATGTATAAGGACCGAATGAAGGGAGGAAGCATTTCCAAGTACATCCTTAAACAACGGTTCTATGATACTATGCACCCTACCCTCTGGTGAGAGGTGGAACCCCTTGAGGAAGATGACGACGATATTGCAACAATAATTGCTAGAGCAGAACGGAAGGATGCCATTCTCCATGAAACCAAGGCATACAAAACGACAGACATCCTCTAGTAAGAATAGCCAACCACGGCACAAGGCTCCCAGCAACTCTGAAGACGATACCACACAGGTTTTCAAGAAGAAAACAAAATCCTCCAAAGAATCGAGACAGCAGAAAGGAGAATGTTTTGAATGTGGAAAAATAGGACATATGGCAAGGAACTGCCCTACGAAGAAAGGGAAAGGAAAGGCAATTAAGCAAGAAGCATCAGCCAACAATATTGAGAGCGAAAGTGATGATACCCAACCTAGCGAATATGAGGAGATCCATATCGGATATATCGATGTGGAATGCAACAGTGTTCGACCTCCGGCTACATTAAAAGGACACACCACTGTGGAAGGTACTATTCTGATCAATGGTAAAAAGGCTTGAGTCCTATTTGACACTGGCGCGATCGGAAGAGATATGATCAGTAATGCCTTTGTCTCTGTCCATGGACTCCCAACTCGAGACATTAACCAATCCGTTCCAGTCAATATGGCAGTAAAGGGATCACGATCCACAAGCCATAAAACCTGTAGCGCGACTATTCGACTTGGTTTTGCAGTCCTACCCCCCCAGGAAATGCTGGTTGGAAATTTAGCCAAATACGATGCCCTAATAGGTATGCCATTCCTGAACCGCCACAAAGCTATAATCAGGTGTGGGGAATCAACCATCGATTTCCCAGATCAGAAGGTCAGAGTTTCATGCAAGCCAACAAGTGGAGAGTATTGAGCTGCAGTTGGTGAAGCAACTACCCAATGACTATTGGATGAATACTCTGATGTTTTCCCTGATCAAATACCTGAAGAACTACCGCCTATGAGAGAGGTGAACCACCACATTTGCCTCCGTGACCCCTCTAACCTCAAGAACCAATCCACTTATTCTATTCCTGACGCATACAAAAGCCCACTTTGTGATTGGATCAACCAACAACAAAGAAGAGGAGTCATCTACTGGGCAGAAGCTCTAGGTGCCGCCCCTACGTTTGTTCAACCCAAAGCAGATGGCAAAAGAATCCGCCCCTTGGTTGACCTCAAACTACAGAACGAAAACACGGTTATGGATAGCTCCGCTATCCCAAACCAAACCCAGATCCTAAATGCAGTTGGACGGGCTAGATTCCGAAGTAAGATTGACCTAAGCGATGCCTACTTCCAAACAAGGTTAGACCCAGAAAGCAAATGCTACAACAGTTTCAAAACACCCTTGGGAAGTTGCGTTAGCTGAGTTATGTTACAAGGTGATATGAATGCACCCGCCACCTTTATACGAATTATGGAAAACCTCCTGAGCGAATACCTGCACCATTTTGTCTGGGTCTACATTGAAGATATTCTCATCTTCTCGAATACCAAAATAGAACATGCCTACCATATAGGTTTGGTTTATACCAAACTAAGAGAAGCTAAATTCTACGCTAGCAGAAACAAATCAATCCTGTTTGCCGATAAACTCGATATCCTAGGACATGTTATAGATGATGAACGAATACATGCAGCCCCTGGAAAAATAACCTGTTTAACGGAATGGATGACACCCCAGAATCAAAAGGAACTCATGTGATTCTAGGACTAGACAACTATATTTCCTAGTTCCTACCACACCACACCACTGTGATAGTGCCGCTCACAGACCTTACCGGCAATGCAGAATTTGTCTGGACCCACACTCATGACCAAGCCTTTACCAACATCAAGGAGTTGATTAAAAACGCCAACGTTATTCGACCTATCGACTATAGTAAACCACAACCGATATGGCTTATTACTGATGCATCAGATGTTAGAGTTGGAGCATGGGTTGGGCAAGGGGCCTCCCATGAAACGGCAAGACTGGCGGCATTACATAGCAGGAAGTTCACTAATTCACCGATGAACTATGGAACAACAGACAAGGAAGCCCTTGCTGTGATTGATGCTCCCGCCACTTTCAACCACATCCTGATGGGCAATACCTTCACTATTGTTACCGACCACCAACCTCTCACTAATCTTAAAACAGAAAGAATACCTGGAAGGAGAAGAACAAGATGCATAGGTAAGATCAGCAAATACGATGCAAAAATCATCTATACCCCTGGAAGAACGAACTATTTAGCTGATGCTCTCTCTTGCATATATGAGAATCAAGACCTCGCAGATCCTCCTCTTGTTCATAACCACACAAGACAAAGCGAAGACAGCCCTGACAACACCTCCTATGAACAAGAACCATCGATGGCTACCACCAGCTCTGCCTCTCCCTCCAACCCTTTCTCTTATACCATGTACAGCGCTGCCGGAACGGAACGTGGAAAGGACATTGATGAAGAATGGAAAGACAATTGCATGCTCCGCAGTACCCCTCCTCACGAACTTGAACAAAGCATACTCCACTGGTCCCACTGTTATCATGACACCTGCCCTTTTCACCAGACTGAGATTAAGTTCGGTAACAGATACCAGCGACCGTACTATATACCTGCTGATGATTCCAAAAACACCAGCTTCGACACCGCAAAAGGAGCAGAAGAGATGATCGATGAAGATGAATCGACCCAACCTCCTCATACCCTTAATCCTGTTCCAACACGATACCAAGGTCTTGAAGAACTCGAATAAGCAGCAGCCTACGTGGATGCAATATCCTATTTACACCCCCCACAGTCAGCCCCGCCATCCTCTCCTCCCATAATCGATTCACGACCACTATATGGTGGACCCTTACGAGTATACAACAATGAAACCATTGTCTCGGTCATACCCCCTACTATTCCCGAGCATCACCGAAAACTCTATGAAACCTTTGAGGAGGAGGATGCCCCTATCGAACCAACAATAGGATCCATGATTGAGGATGAATGGGATGTTAGATCAACCACAGAAGAATTAACCTCCTCTTTTCGAAGCCAAATGATAGCAGGATATCGCCATGACCTGATTTACTTCAAAGCCATGGATAGCTCCAAGCATGGAGATCTTGCACCCTACAACATATCTAACGGAATGGTCTATAGCAGCACCCGTTATGGTGAATATTGCATATACATCCCGAAAGGCCATATGTTTAATGGAATGACTATTAGGGAATATGTCATCACTGAAATCCACAACAAAGGATACCATAGTGCGGACTGCAACCTCCAATATGCCTCAGAATATATTTACTGGCCTGAAATGCAAAAGGACTTCCGCGATTTTGTCAAGCAATGTGAACTCTGCCAGGCAAATAAGGAGCGAACACAACTACCTGAAGGGAAAGCCCAGACCCTCCAACTACCATGCGAATTATTGGAGTCCTACGCCATCGATTTTGCAGGGCCTTTCAGCAAGTCGGCAGGATATGATACCATCTTGGTAGCTGTGGATCGATTCTCGGGATACACATGGCTCATACCAATGAAGGCTACCGATTTCTCTAAAGACATCTGGAATAACCTCCAAAGACAGCTATTTACCCCCCATGGGTACCCCTTATGTATTGTCAGTGATGCTGATCCCCGGTTCACCGCCAGAGTCTGGAAGCAAACCTTGACCTTCCTCGGAATCAACCACATTATGGCTGCCCCTGGACACCATGAGACTAATGGCCAAGCAGAACCAAAAATCCGCGAAGTTAAGACCGGAATTAGGAACATGATCAATGAATGACAAACCAACTGGGAACCAGCCCTTGTTGAGCGAGCTGCATATATCAATGCCGGATTTTCAGACTCTTTGGGAATATCTCCATACAAGGCAATCTTCGGCCGCCAATATCCTCTCCTACCTACAATCCTATTCAAGAACTCCTCAGTCCCTGCCTCCGATGACCACCTCAACCGCCATCAAGCAATTCGGAATGATGCCTTCCAAGCTGTTAAAGCTGCCCGATTCCGAAGTACCACCACTGCTCAGAAGCGACGACGCAAACATGTCCCTATCCTACCAGGTGATATGCTCATGGTACATGGAAACATGTTCATTACCAATGTTGGACGCAGCAAGAAATTACAACCCCAATGGTGAGGACCTTTCAAAGTCTTATCTTTTGACGAGTATACAGAAAACTACACTGTCCAAATGGATGGACTCATGTATCGCCGCAATACTGTAGTCTTCCACGCCTCAGCTGTCAAGCGATTCCACCCAAATGACGACTTTAAGTTCCCTGGAACAATCCACTCTTGACCTGCACCTATCATCATCGACAAGAAAGATGAATGAGAAGTTGAAGAAATCAGAAACCGCCGCCTTTGGCATGGAAATCATCAGTTCCTAGTCAAATAGAAAGGATATCTAAAGAGCAAAAACAGCTGGGAACCGCTAGAAGGACTAGAGCATGCTATGGATATGGTGAATGAATGGTAGAAAGACAATATGCTAAACGAATCCCTCCCTCCAACAATCTACTACATCACCATGTGCTGGACACCAACGATGCCAGAAGCTGAGCGATGGCATGCAGAACTCGAAGCTAGAGATGGATTTTGGGCACTATACTTTGAGTCGGAATTCGAGAGTAGCGATGATGAAAATCAAGCGATGGAGCAGGCTCTCAACAACCTGATCTGATCCTGATCACCATCCGAATACCATAACGATGTCAAACTATATGGAACGCAATGTGAGGCTGTGACAACTGATTGTTGGACTGTTGTTGAACCGCGATGTTATCCAACTTGAAGACTACTTCGAAATCCTCTGGATAGACTACTGTCCTGATTGCGATCACACTTGGGTTGGTGTACAGCGCGAATCTGGTATTCGTGACTACTGTGATTTACCTTTCTTTGAGTCTAAATGTTTTCTTAGGATTTCTTCTTGCCCCTGGTGTGACACTTATGATAAAGAGTTTTTAGTGGAAACTGAAGCCTTTAGTTTCTCAGACTCCGCTTTTGATGATTATTAGGTTTTGTTTATTTAAACAGTTGTTTTGTTTTGGGGAATGTAACCGGTACGGGTACTCGGTTATTGGTTTTGTTTTATGTTTTGTTTTAAGTATCGCTTTGATATTTGGTTTGTTTTAAATATCGTTTGATACTTGGTTTTGTTTTATGTTTTGTTTTAAGTATCGCTTTGATACTTGGTTTGTTTTAAGTATCGTTTGATACTTGGTTTTGTTTTATGTTTTGTTTTAAGTATCGCTTTGATACTTGGTTTGTTTTAAGTATCGTTTGATACTTGGTTTTGTTTTATGTTTTGTTTTAAGTATCACTTTGATACTTAAGGAGTTTTACCAAAGTGTATCGATTGATACCTTTGATTAGTTTCGTTCATGCTAGACATGAACAGATTTGTGTATTTAAAGACCACCTGTTTCTATGATAGAAAAGGCAGACTTCGACACACAGTATTCTAATATACTTGGTTGAATGGTTACTTCTTTGTTTCTCAGTACACCCTCGAAGCCTCCTTTAGTTCTCTGCTCTCGCCTCCTCTCTGGAAGAGCAGGCCACCTGCCAACTATCGTATCCTTTACTGATAACGTGACTAGCACCTTGTGAAGAGGTTACAATGCCCTTCTCTGCAAGGCTTATTTCTCTCTCAGTGGTTTTAGGTGGGGGTCTTTTTTTTACGGCATACTTTCTATTTCCAGAATGCTTAACCATTGGTAAAAAAGATAGAGAAAATTAATAAATTAATTAATTAGGTAAAAGAGGCTTCAGCGGGTGTAGATTTGTGAATGGTCATGGTCGTGATGGGGTGAATGGTCACGATCAACTTTACACTTCGTTGAAAGGTGGCATTTTGGTAAGTCAGTTTAGTCATCTGAGACTGGTTTCATGAACACTTCTGCTGAGTGACTGTAGGTGTTCGTACCTTTGAGGAATACCTAATATTATGAGAGAGATACATAATTGTATAATAGATAGATGTAGTTTGCAAATACTCAGACACAGAATATAAATATCCAAGTACCTCCCAAGCTTTAGACATCATCAAGCAACAGAGAAGAGACCTTAATAATATAATATTTTCTTTACGAGTCAATTCTACTTTACCTACTTTACTTTACTCTCTGTAGTCATAAACGAAACAAGTGAAATCTGGGCCTTCCTAGACAATCTCTATCTACAGAAATGAGCTTTCATTGGCCTAGACAACTCTCAAGTTTATCAGGTTGTCTCCGCCCAACAGCAATTTCACTGTTGATCCTTTCTTGGATTTCACGGACGTTTGCCTCTACTACAGTACACTGTCATAACATAATAACTATATTACTGTCATATCAGTCTTGTTCATCTAGTAATTGTTGCTGTACTTCTATCAGCCCTCGTGCCTTGGCCTGTCAGTTGGCTGACAGAGTGTCAAGAGCAATATTGGCAGTATCAATACTGATTGAAATGTCCTGCTGTATTTGACCTGTGACTATTTCAACCATGGCAGCGAGTCTTGTGAGATCTGCTGCATGGGTATTTGAATATGGTGTGGAGAATCTTGAAACGGAAGAGGGAACTCTTAAAGAAGAAGAAACACTGGAGGCTTTTCCTACTAGTTCTCCGAAAGGTTTCCGGAAAGACAAAGGAGGTGAGGAAAAATGACTGAAACTTGTAGAGTGATCATCTCCTCAGGTATCCATTGGTTGCCCCCAGGTAATCTGCTTAGGAGGTTGTACCATCTCCTTTTCTCGTTTGTGAGCTTTTTCTTTTTCTCCTAGATGGTGTAACTGGTATGGGTACTCGGTTATTGGTTTTATTTTATATTTTGTTTTAAGTATCGCTTTGATACTTGGTTTTGTTTTATGTTTTGTTTTAAGTATCGTTTTGATACTTAAGGAGTTTTACCAAAGTGTATCAATTGATACCTTTGATTAGTTTCGTTCATGCTAGACATGAACAGATTTGTGTATTTAAAGCCCGCCTGTTTCTACGATAGAAAAGCCAGACTTCGACATACAGTATTTCAATATACTTGGTTGAACGGTGACTTTCTTGTTCCTCAGTACACCCTCGAAGCCTCTTTTAGTTCTCAGCTCTCGCCTCCTCTCTGGAAGAGCAGGCCACCTGCCAACTATCGTATCTATTACCGATAACGTGATTAGCACCTTGCGAACACATTACATTTTTTTAACCTCAGCAAGTGGTTAAGAACCTGTCCCCCAATTTAGGCCTGAGCAACCTATCGAGATCCACCTCAGAACGCTAGCGGAGAGAAGTGGCAGAATCACGGTACATTCGGCTTCATCTCAAACCCAAGATAGAGTTTTTGACGACCTGGAGTGGGAAGCAAATCCCACGGCAAGACCTTACAAGAAAGAAACAACCCCGGCGCTCTGCTAAAGAGCCAGGCGATCCTGCAAACATGGAAGATACACAACCTCCAGGAGAATTCCCTTCTACTCCAACAAAGAAACCTTCCTTTAAACCTCCAATTGACCCCGAATCCAGCGGCGAATCAGATATGGCTAGCACAGGAGGAGGGCCCTCAGGAGGAGGAAAATCTCGGGCTAGGCCTGAAGAAGAGGAGGTACCCGCAGCATTTGAACCCTCCAAGTTTAAACTCCACCTCCCAGCGAAATTCACAGGAGAAGGAAAAGACCTCAAACCTGAAGCTTTTGACTGATGGGCGACGGAACTCTCACACTTCCTACTCTTACAAGGAAAAGATGTGGAAGACCCTACAACTGGACTTATCATTGGATCATTTTGCGAAGGAAAGGCAACCAACGCATACCACCAATGCTATAAGGATTTCGGCGGAAATGTAAGATTAAGAGGAACTACAGTTCTCGATTACCAGAAAGGACGATTCCAATCCTCTATAACCAACGACCTCCTATACAACAAATTCAACCAGCTCCAGCAAGTTAACGGAACATATGTAAAGCGAATTACCGATGTGGCTACGGATCTGATGATGTATAAGGACCGAATGGAGAGAGGAAGCATTTCCAAATACATCCTGAAGCGACGATTCTACGACACTATGCACCCTACCCTCCGGCGAGAAGTAGAACCACTCGAGGAAGACGGCGATGAAATTGCCGTAATAATTGCAAGAGCAGAACGAAAGGATGCCATTCTCCATGAGACCAAGGCCTACAAAATACAGACATCCTCTAGTAGGAGCAGCCAGCCATGGCACAAAGCCTCCAGCAACTCTGAAGATGATACCCCGCGGGTTTTCAAGAAGAAAACAAAATCCTCCAAAGAATCGAGATGGCAGAAAGGAGAATATCTTGAATGTGGAAAATCAGGACACATGGCAAAGAACTGTCCTACGAAGAAAGGAAAAGAAAAGGCAATTAAGCAAGAGGCGTCAGCCAACAATGTAGAAAGCGATAACACCTAATCCAGTGAATATGAAGAGATCCATATCGGATATATCGATGTGGAATGCAACAGTGTTCGACCTCCGGCTACATTCAAAGCACACACCACTGTGGAAGGTACTATCCTGATCAATGGCAAAAGGGCTCGCGTCCTATTTGACACTGGCACAATCGGAAGAGATATGATCAGTAATGCCTTAGTCTCTGTCCATGGACTCCTAACCCGAGACCTTAACCAACTTATACCAGTCGATATGGCAGTAAAGGGATCACGATCCACAAGCCATAAAACCTGTTCTGCGACTATTCGACTTGGTTGTGCTATACAACCCCCCCAGGAAATGCTGGTTGGAAATCTAGCCAAATACGATGTCCTAATAGGTATGCCATTCCTGAACCGCTACAAAGCTATAATCAGGTGTGGGGAATCAACCATCGATTTCCCAGATCAGAAGGTCAGAGTCTCATGCAAGCCAACAAGCGGAGAGTACCGAGCCGCAGTCTGTGAAGCAACTGCCCAACGACTATTGGATGAATACTATGATGTTTTCCCTGATCAAATACCCGAAGAACTACCGCCTATACGAGAGGTGAACCACCACATTCGCCTCTGAAACCCCACTAATCTCAAGAACCAACCCACCTACTCTATTCCTGACGCATACAAAAGCCCACTTTGTGATTGGATCAACCAACAACAAAGAAGAGGAGTCATCTACCGGGCAGAAGCCCCAGGTGCCGCCCCTATGTTTGTTCAACCCAAAGCAGATGGAAAAAGAATCCGCCCCTTGGTTGACCTCAAGCTACGGAATGAAAACACGGTTATGGACAGCTCTGCTATCCCAAACCAAACCCAGATCCTAAATGCAGTTGGATGGGCTAGATTCCGAAGTAAGATTGACCTAAGCGATGCCTACTTCCAAACAAGGTTAGATCCAGAAGGTGAACGCTACAACAGTTTCAAAACACTCTTCGGAAGTTTCATTAGCTGAGTTATGTTACAAGGTGATATGAATGCGCCCGCCACCATTACGCGAATTATGGAAAACCTCCTGAGCGAATACCTCCACCATTTTGTTTGGGTCTACATTGATGATATTCTCATCTTCTCAAAAACCAAAATAGAACATGCCTACCATATAGGTTTGGTTTGTACCAAACTTAGGGAAGCTAAATTCTACGCTAGCAGAAACAAATTAATCCTGTTTGCCGATAAACTCGATATCCTTGGACATGTTATAGATGATGAAGGAATACATGCAGCCCCTAGAAAAATATCCTGTTTAACGGAATGGATGACACCCCAGAATCAAAAAGAACCCATGCGGTTCCTAGGACTAGTCAACCATATTTCCCAGTTCCTACCACATCACGCCACTGTAACAGCGCTGCTCACAGAACTTACCGGCAATGCAGAATTTGTCTGGACCCACACTCATGACCAAGCCTTTACAAACATCAAGGAGTTGATTAAGAGCGCCAATGTTATTCAACCTATCGACTATAGCAAACCAGAACCGATATGGCTGATTACTGATGCATCGGATGATTGGAGTTGGAGCATCGGTTGGGCACGGGGCCTCCCATGAAACGGCAAGACTGGCGGCATTACATAGCAGGAAGTTCACTAATTCACCGATGAACTATGGAACAACAGGCAAGGAAGCCCTTGCTGTGATTGATTCTCTCACCGCTTTCAATCACATCCGAATGGGCAATACTTTCACCATTGTCACCGCCCACCAACCTCTCACTAATCTTAAAACAGAAAGAATCCCTGGAAGGAGAAGAACAGGATGGATAGGCGAAATCAGCAAATACGATGCAAAAATGATCTATACCCCTGGAAGAACGAACTATTTAGCTGATGCTCTCTCCTGCCTATATGAGAATCAAGACCTCGCAGACCCTCCTCTTATTCACGACCACACAAGACAAAGCGAGGACAGCCCTGACAACACCTCCTATGAACAAGAACCATTGATGGCTACCGCCAGCTCTGCCACTCCCTCTAATCCTTTCTCTTACATCATGTACAGTGCTGCGGGAACAGAATGAGGAAAGGAAATTGATGAAGAATGGAAAGAAAATTGCACGCTCCGCAGCACACCTCCTCACGAACTTGAACAAAGCAGACTCCACTGGTCCCACTGTTATCATGACACCTGCCCCTTTCACCAGACTGAGATCAAGTTCGGCAACAGATACCAGCGACCATACTATATACCTGCTGATGATTCCAAAAATACTAGCCTCGACACCGCAGAAGGGGCAGAAGAGATGATCGATGAAGATGAATCGACCCAACCTCCTCATACCCTTAATCCTGTCCTAACACGATACCAAGGTCTTGAAGAACTCGAACAAGCAGCTGCCTATGTGGATGCGATATCCTATTTACACCCTCCACAGTCAGCCACGCCATCCTCTCCTCCCATCACTGACTCATGACCACTATATGGTGGACCCCTATGAGTTTACAACAATGAAACCATTGTCTCAGTCATACCCCCTACAATTCCGGAGCATCGTCGGCAACTCTATGAAACCTTTAAGGAAGAAGAAGCTCCGATCGAACCAGCAAGAGGATCCCTCATTGAGGATGAACGAGATGTTAGATCAACCACAAAAGAATTAACCTCCTCTTTTCGAAGCCAAATGATAGCAGGATACCGCCATGACCCGATTTACTTCAAAGCCATGGATAGCTCCAGGCATGGAGACCTCGCCCCCTACAATATATCAAATGGAATGGTCTATACCAGCACACGTTATGGTGAACATTGTCTATATATTCCGAAAGGCCACATGTTCAACAGAATGACTATTAGAGAATATGTCATATCCGAAATCCACAACAAAGGACACCATAGTGCGGACCGCAACCTCCAATATGTCTCAGAATATGTTTATAGGCCTGAAATGCGAAAGGACTTCCACGATTTTGTCAAGCAATATGAACTCTGCCAGGCAAATAAAAAGCGAACAAAAGTACCTGAAGGGAAAGCACAAACCCTCCAACTACCATGCGAAATATTCGAATCCTATGCCATCGATTTCGCAGGACCTTTCAACAAGTCAGCAGGATATGATAGCATCTTGGTAGCTGTGGATCGATTCTCTGGATACACATGGCTTATGCCAATGAAGGTTACCGATTCCTCCAAAGACACCTGGAATAACCTCCAACGATACCTGTTTACCCCCCATGGGTACCCCTTATCTATTGTCAGTGATGCTGATCCCCGCTTTACTGCCAGATTCTGGAAGCAAACCTTGACCTCCCTCGGAATAAACCACATTATGGCTGCCCCTGCACATCATGAGACTAATGGCCAAGCAGAAAGAAAGATTCGCGACGTCAAGACCGGAATCAGGAACATGATCAATGAACGGCAAACCAACTGGGAACCAGCCCTTGTTGAACTCGCTGCATATATCAATGCTGGATTTTCAGATACCTTGGAAATGTCACCATACAAGGCAGTCTTTGGCCGCCAATACCCCCTCCTACCTACAACACTATTTAAGAACTCCTCAGTCCCTGCCTCCAACGATCATCTAAACCGCCACCAAGCGATTCGGAATGGCGCTTTCCAAGCTGTTAAAGCTGCCTGCTTCCGAAGCACCACGACTGCTCAGAAACGACGATGCAAATATGTCCCCATTCCGCCCGGAGATATGCTCATGGTACATGGAAACATGTTCATTACCAATGTTGGACGCAGCAAGAAATTGCAACCCCGGTGGCGAGGACCTTTCAAGGTCTTACCCTTTGAGGAACATACAGAAAACTACAAGGTCCAGATGGATGGACGCATGTATCGCTGCAATACTGCAGTCTTTCACGCCTCATCTGTCAAGCGATTCCATCCAAATGACGACTCTAAGTTCACTGGAAGAACAAACTCTCGGCCTGCACCTATCATCATCGATAAGAAAGATGAATGGGAAGTTGAAGAAATCAGAGATCACCGCCTTTGGCATGGAAATGATCAGTTCCTAGTCAAATGGAAAGGATATTCGACGAGTGAGAACAGCTGGGAACCACTAGAAGGCCTAGAGCACGTCATGGATATGATAAACGAATGGTGGAAAAACAACATGCCAAATGAATCCCTCCCCCCAACAATCAGTTATATCACCATGAGCTGGACACCTACGATGCCAGAAACTGAGCGATGGCATGCAGAACTCGAAGCTAGAGATGGATTTTGGGCACCATACTTTGAGTCAGAATTCGAAAGCAGCGATGAGGAGAATCAAGCTATGGAGCAGGCTCTCAACAACTTTATCTAGTCACCAATCACCATCTGAATACCATAACGATGTCAAACTATATGGAACTCAATGTGAGGCTGCGACAACAGATTGTTGGACTGTTGTTGAACCGCGATGCTATCCAACTTGAAGACTACTTCGAAATCCTCTGGATAGACTACTGTCCTGATTGCGACCATGCTTGGGTTGATATACAGCACGAATCTGGTATTCGTGACTACTGTGATTTACATTTCTTCGAGTCTAAGTGTTTCCTTAGAGTTTCCTCTTGTCCCTGGTGTGACACTTATGATGAAGAGTTTTTAGCGGAAACTGAAGCTTTTAGTTTCTCAGAATCCGCTTTTGATAATTATTAGGTTTTGTTTATTTAAACAGTTGTTTTGTTTTGGGAAATGTAACCGGTACAGGTACTCGGTTATTGGTTTTATTTTATGTTTTGTTTTAAGTATTGCTTTGATATTTGGTTTGTTTTAAATATCGTTTGATACTTGGTTTGTTTTATGTTTTGTTTTAAGTATCGCTTTGATACTTGGTTTGTTTTAAAGTATCATTTGATACTTGGTTTTGTTTTATGTTTTGTTTTAAGTATCGTTTTGATACTTAAGGAGTTTTACCACAGAGTATCAATTGATTCCTTTGATTAGTTTCGTTCATGCAAGACATGAACAGATTTGTGTATTTAAAGACCACCTGTTTCTACGATAGTAAAGGCAGACTTCGACAGACAGTATTTCAATATACTTGGTTGAATGGTTACTTCTTTATTCCTCAGTACACCCTTGAAGCCTCCTTTAGTTCTCAGCTCTCGCCTCCTCTCTGGAAGAGCAGGCCTCCTGCCAACTATCGTATCTATTACCGATAATGTGATTAGCACCTTGCGAACACGTTACAGATAGGCTAAGAAGCACAGGTTTCCCGAGGTTTTTGTTTGTGTAGTATATGCAGCGGGATACTTGGTTTCCAGGCTGTGTCGTGCGGTAGGGGGAGGTAGGTATTAATGGGAGTTCGGATGTATCCTGAGTCCCCAAGCTAGAGGTGTAGTTACAAAGAATTCACTAGAAAGGGAATTTTCTTTACAGATATCTGAACTAAGGAAGAGTTTTCAAATGAATTCTGATCTGTACCAGAGTTCGTATAGCTTCTGAAATTATTCCTCAGTGGGAACTAGGTCTGGGTCAGTATATTATAAAGGAGTTTTTTGTACCAGGAATGGTATCTCTAAAAGCTTGAATTGGCCAGATAACACTTGATTAATAGATAATAATGATGGAAGAGATGTCGTGCGTAATGGAAGCTGCCGATACAAGTACGATCGGAATGCTGCTGTGAGGCTAACCTTGAATGAAGAAACTGGGACTAGAGGGGAAAAGAAGATATATTTCTTATGCTCTAACTTACTTTTGGTAATGTGTTCCAATGATCGTATTATATAGAGAGAAAGAAGAGGAAACAAGCTAGCTACAGATCTGTGTGGTCATCTTCAGTGTACAACATAACATACTAACTGTAGATACCAGTCCTAGTAACCCTTCTCTCTGCTGTGCCCTAAACCCACGATAGAGTTAGTCCATCAAATAAGTATATCTTGGTCAGTAGTTCAAATATTGAATTGGTTCGGCATAGTTCCTCAAGGGTATCTAGACCAACTGTATTTTCAATAATCCCACTGAAGGTGTGAATCAAACCTATGCACTTATAAAAAGATCCAGATTGGTAACCGATTAGACCTGAGAGTCTTGGCAACAAGCAGATCTAAAAATATACTGTTAGGCGGAGACAACCTGATAGACTTCAGAGTGGTCTAGGCCCACCAAGATGTGTTTTTGTAGACAAACATTGTCTAAGAAGGCTTGGATTTTACAAGTTTTATTTATGACTACTAAGAGCGAAGTAGAATAGGTAAAGTAGGATAGAATCGTAAAAATAATATTGTATTGTTAAGGTCTTTTCTCTATTGCTTGATGATGACCAAAAGCTTGAAAGGCACTGCAATATTTATATTCCACATCTGTATGTTTGTGGACTACATCTATCTATTATACAACTATGTACCTCTCTGATTATAACTTGCAAAGTTGGATATTCTTCAAAGATGCAAACAGCTGGAGACCCTGAAAATCACCACACCCTCTTCGATAATTACCATATAGCTAACTAGGAACCATGCTATTTCCAATAGCAACTATTCGATTATCAGAGTCTTTTAGACTTATTGCCTAATTCTCAAGTTGAACTGAGTTGGCCTCAATTGTCTCTATCATTGATGAAATGATCAATTTCATCTGCACATTGTATCTACAAAGATAGTCATAATTGCAACCTTCCTAAGTCGCCTGACTTCAAATCTTTGTAACTTCATACCCAACCCACAGATATTTTCCAGAGAATTTCCTATTAATTCGCAGAAAGCTATTACACTAGATTGACAGATAATCTCTAGGTCGGTGACTCTTGATTGCTTTGCATGATTCTGTGAAGTTGTATATGTAACCTTCTTATATCACAGACTTCGAAGCTCAATATCTCCTGATCCAATGCAGGGATTCTTATCCAGTAACTTCCTTCATGTAGAGGAGAAGCACTTCTATAGGATAGACTTATATTTCTTTGGTAGGAGGTCTACAGTTGTCGTGTAGGGAGCCTTGCAGCTGTAAGTGGCATTGATAGAAAATCACTCAACACCAGAAATAACTTTGACGACAGCAGGAGTTGAACATGTGACCTTCAGAGAAGAATCACATGATATTCCAATTAAGCTATGAAAGTACAGACCCTATAAGAAAGCCAGAGGGTAGTGTTAGAGACCAGAGGTTCCGATTCTGAGTAAGATTACTCTACTTAAAATGGTTCCCAGGTATTGGATCCCAGTATTCCTAATATTAGCAGATTACTAGGGTTGTTTCCTCCTTGTGAGGTCTCGCCATAGGATCTTCTTCCTACTCAGAGTTATCAATGACTCCATGTTAGTGTTGAGATGAAGCCAAATGTACAGTAATTCTGCCGCTGCTCTCTGCTAGCATTCTGAGGTAGACGTTGATAGGTTAATCAGGCACATGACCAGTAAAAGATTCTTAACTACTTGCTGAGGTCAAATAAATGTAATGTGTTTCCAAGGTGCTAATCACATTTCGGGGTAAGGTACAATAGTTGACAGGTGGGCTGCTCTACTAGAGTGAAGGTAAGAGCTACAAACTCAAGGAGGCTTTAAAGGTGTACTGGAAAAACTAAAGAGTAACTGTTCAATCAAGTATATAGAAATACTGCTTGTTAAAGTCTGCCTTTTCTATTGTGGAATCAGGCTGTCTTTAAATACACAAATCTGTTCACACCTAGCATGAATGAAACTAATCAAAGGTATTAAGCAATACACTTTAGTAAAACCACTTAAGTATCACGAACGTGGCTTGGCATAAAAGAGGATTTCACGTGACACATGGTTATGAGTCACAGGTATGTTATTGTTTTTACACATATGACTCATTCGGGTCATATGATTTGTTATGTGTGGGATTTGTGTTGCTTTAGCACATGGCTCAAATATGAGTCATGGGACATGCGCCTAGCAAGTATGCCTTACGAGTGTGCCTTGCGGGTAAGCCTTGCGCATATGATTTACGTTTCGCACATGACCTCGTTATGAGGTCATGGGTTTCGCGCATATGACTCAGTCGAGTCATATGACTTGTTTATTGAGTTATGATTGGTTTATGAGTTTTTGTACATGACCTCGCTATGAGGTCATGGGTTTTGAGCATGTGATCACTTTGGTCACATGACTAGTTTGTTATGATTTGGTTTTGCACATGTGACCACTTTAGGTTACATGACTACGGGCGGGAAGAATACTTTATAAGGAGGCTGATGTGGCCGAGGAAGATAGGTTCTTCACGCTTTGTTCTAAGTACTTTTCCTACTTCTTGCACTCCGTGTCGGAAGTGAGCACAACCAATACTTTACCTTATTTCACTTGCGATAAATACTTCATCTACTGTTACTTGTTTGTGTTTTTCATTTTGGGCGATTGGTTAGAAGTTGTTGTTCTCGCTTAGAAGATACTTGAGTGTGAGATATCCGTGGCCTGGTCCCGGTAATCACTGAGTATAGTTTGGGCGAGGATGGCGTCTTCGAAAGCCTCCTCATCCATGGATTCTCCCCCCCCTTTGAGGATGTTGTCCCCTGTATGGTTCAACTCCCACCCCTCCTCCTCGCTTGAGACAGCCTGTGTGGCCTTGTCTCTTACGCCTGCTACTGAGGCCGACTGTGGCCTCATCCTCACAACTACACGGTCATATGTTGCACCTAAGGGAAACTTTGGTTTCCTACAGTTTCACCACTGTCACGGGTGCCAGAACGCGGTTAACTCACAGTTTGATGATTATGTTCGGCAAACGGTCGCTGACGCGACCGTTGCCACGATGAAAGAAGTGGAGGTTTTGGTGAGAGGTTTTCTGATCAGGAGAGGCTGTTCAGCTATGTGTGGCTTGAACAAAGACACTACCACAGGGCTCTTCATTCAGTTCAACTCAGACTATGGCTCAGAATACTCTCCAGCCCCCGCACCTTCCCCTCCTAAAGATTCTCAGACTGTAGTCCCTAAATCCTCCATCCCCCCCACTAAGGACAACTCGACTGCCACCACGGTTGAGGCCAGCTCTTGGTCCGCTACTCCTCCCCTCGCTTGGGCTGTCCAAAGCAAGATGCCCAGCTTCCTCCGCCAGGCCCACAATGCCAGGACTGGCTCCTTGACTCCCTCCTGTCTGGCAGGAATGTCTTCAGGAGAAAGGGCTCTTTACGAAACCCCGAAGTTCAAACTGGACGACCCTGATGACGAGGATTATAACCCTCCTGCCTCTGTAACACGCCGCAGGACATGGTCGGTGTCTCCCACTAAGCAATCTGCTGCTCCTCTCCTTGGTCCCCAATTTTTGAGGGCTATCAACGTTGATGAGGGATGGAAAAAACAGATTGTCCCCACTCTTCCTGGCCTACCCCTAGGTGTTCACCAGGGGCGCCTAGCTATCCCTCTGCCTGTGGTGCTCCCATCGACAATCGAGGCCACACCCCTTTCTCCATCCCCGCTGATGACTGAGGATGTCCTGTCCACCTCTGGGGTGATGGCTAGAGACACCCCTATGGGCCTAGGTGATGGGCGCAACTCGGAAGCGACTAGTTTGGGTGACAGCTTACATGCCCCTTCACCAGCTATGGGTTCATCACCTCCGCCTATTACTGGACGATGGGTATTACCTCCCAGAGGTCAACTAGAGGGTCCCTCAGAAGCCCCCAGTGGCGATTCAACTCTATTGGAAGTTCAGCTCCTAGAGACCCAACCAGAGAGCGCCGACGCTGTGGTAGCTCAGGCGGACTCGATCATGGCGGGTGTCCGTGAGATGCTGGATGCTGGTAGGATTCCCTCTCCTGGACCCCGCTCAGGTAGTGTAATCGGGTCCATGTTGGAAGGTCTGGAAGACATCCGGTCTGGCAATACTCAGCCTCTCTTCTCCTCAGAGTCCAGGTCGATTGAAGACGACACAGTACAGGACGTATGAACTTAGATGAACAGTGGCCCCACCTTTGACGATGAAGGTCCGAGGAACGGGATAAACTACTGGAGTCGAGTTCATGTCTTAGAACGGGCAGTTAAGGCACTGACTGACATTGTTGGCAGGCAAGGGGAAGAAGTTGAAGCCCTTCAGGTAAAGTTGTCCCCCCGTCGCCGCCCCCCCCCTGCTGTACCTCACAGCACCTCCACTGTCTCTTCAGAGCCAACCCTGCCATCCCCTACCCCTAAGAGAAAGGAGGCCTCTATGGAGGCTCCTACTACTAAAGCCTCTTTTACAGAGGTAGTAAAACAAATGGCATACGTGTCCAAGGCCCCCGCTGGCCCACAGGAACAAGTACATCCTGCCCGGCCCACATCAGCGGCCTCATCCCACCAGTCCAGCAGCAGCGGCGGCTCCTCCAGTGAAGAGGGGGTGGTCTTGCGAGTAGCCCGTGGAGGCGAAGGCAAGTCTGTTCACTGGAAAGAGGGGGAGGAGCGGGAAGAAGATAAGAAGAAAGAACGAAGGAAACGTGGCAGACGCCTAAGTAGTGCTGCTAGAAGGAGGAGAAAGGCTGCTAGAGGATCTAGTGAAGAAAGGGAGGCAGCGACCGCGGCCAAGACTTAGGGGAAGGGTGATAAACGGGAATCGGCTCTGAAGATTGCGACACCTGTTACTACGGCGGCTCAGTCAGAGCCAGCAGCGCTGGCCAGCATCAAAATAGGCGCGGCTCAGACACGACCGGAATACCGACGAGTACTAATGGGACCCCCAGACCGACTAAACTCAGTACCACCACCTCTGCGCTCATCGCCAACCCCGAATGCTAGAAGGAGGCACATCACCATGTGCTTCGCCACTTGGAAGAAGGTTGCCCTGCCAGAGGACGTCGATATCGAGGCGATCCAAAATCAGATTAACGTGATCTTTTCTAATCAGGGAAAGATTTAGGGAAATGCTCCTTATATTCGCGCAGGACATGTCTGGCCGGAAATTGGATGCATCTTCCTGACTTTGGCAGCACACTCCGTGACAGAGCTGGGCAACAGGTTGGACAAGGCCAAGCTCGATCTGCTTAGGGAATTGTCACTTCCAGAATTCGAATTCCAGAGGAACCTGAAGAAGGTGAAGATTTTTGTTTCCGGTGTTCCGCTTGCTGATACAGGACGGGGATCGATTTGGAGAGTGGAAGGATGAACTGGAAGCGCGGCTTTTGATGGCCTTCGCACTGATCTGGAGCAATCCAATACTGGTGTAGTCACTGTTTCCCGGCCCGATATTATGGGGTCCATACATACCATGAGGCAGCCCAATGCTACAAGTTGCGGCATCCACTTCGTGGTGGAGAATAATGAGGCCATCAAGGAAAGACTGGCAGAGGGAAAGATTTGGTTGTGAGGAGGAGCCTGCAATGTCAGAGTTTTTGAAGAGCATCGCCCCCTTAAGGTATGTGTAACGTGTTCGCAAGGTGCTAATCACGTTATCGGTAAAGATACGATAGTTGGCAGGTGGCCTGCTCTTCCAGAGAGGAGGCGAGAGCTGAGAACTAAAGGAGGCTTCGAGGGTGTACTGAGGAACAAAGAAGTAACTGTTCAACCAAGTATATTGAAATACTGTCTGTCAAAGTCTGCCTTTTCTATCATAGAAACAGGCGGTCTTTAAATACACAAATCTGTTCATGTCTAGCATGAACGAAACTCATCAAAGGTATCAATTGATACTCTTTGGTAAAACTCCTTAAGTATCAAAACGATACTTAGAACAAAACATAAAACAAAACCAAGTATCAAACGATACTTAAAACAAACCAAGTATCGAAGCGATACTTATAACAAAACATAAAACAAAACCAAGTATCAAACGATACTTAAAACAAACCAAGTATCGAAGTGATACTTAAAACAAAACATAAAACAAAACCAAGTATCAAACAATACTTAAAACAAACCAAGTATCGAAGCGATACTTAAAACAAAACATAAAATAAAACCACTAACTGAGTACCCGTACCGGTTACATTCCCCAAAACAAAACAACTGTTTAAACAAACAAAACCTAATAATCATCAAAATTGGATTCCGAGAAACTCATGGCCTCAGTTTCTGCAAGAAATTCTTGATCATAAGTATCACACCAGGGGCAGGAAGAAACCCTAAGGAAACACTTAGACTTAAAGAAATGTAAATCACAGTAGTCACGAATACCAGATTCGCATTGTACATCAACCCAAGCATGATCGCAATCAGGACAGTAATCTATCCGGAGGATTTCGAAGTAGTCTTCAAGTTGGATAGCATCGCGGTTCAACAACAGTCCAACAATCTGTGGTCGCAGCCTCACATTGAGTTCCACATAGTTTGACATCGTTATGGTATTTGGATAGTGATTGGTGACTAGATAAAGTTGTTGAGAGCCTGCTCCATAGCTTGATTTTCCTCATCGCTGCTTTCGAATTCTGATTCAAAGTATGGCGCCCAAAATCCATCTCTAGCTTCGAGTTCTGCATGCCATCGCTCAGTTTCTGGCATCGTGG
This sequence comes from Tuber melanosporum, assembly GCF_000151645.1. Lineage (NCBI taxonomy): Eukaryota > Fungi > Ascomycota > Pezizomycetes > Pezizales > Tuberaceae > Tuber > Tuber melanosporum. The sequence continues at coordinate 697,450 of NW_003299096.1, read as the reverse complement.
GTGTCCAGCACATGGTGATGTAGTTGATCATTGGGGGGAGGGATTCGTTTGGCATATTGTCTTTCCACCATTCATTCACCATATCCATAGCATGCTCTAGTCCTTCTAGTGGTTCCCAGCTGTTCTCACTCGTCGAATATCCTTTCCATTTGACTAGGAACTGATCATTTCCATGCGAAAGGCGGTGATCTCTGATTTCTTCAACTTCCCATTCATCTTTCTTATCTATGATGATAGGTGCAGGCTGAGAGTGTGTTCTTCCAGGGAATTTAGAGTCGTCATTTGGATGGAATCGCTTGACAGATGAGGCGTGAAAGACTGCAGTATTGCGGCGATACATGCATCCATCCATCTGGACCTCATAGTTTTCTGTATGTTCTCCAAAGGATAAGACCTTGAAAGGTCCTCACCACCGGGGTTGCAATTTCTTGCTGTGTCCAACATTGGTAATGAACATGTTTCCATGTACCATTAGCATATCTGCTGGCGGAATAGGGACATGTTTGCATCGTCGTTTCTGAGCAGTAGTGGTGCTCCGGAATCGGGCAGCTTTAACTGCTTGGAAAGCGTCATTGCGAATCGCTTGGTGGCGGTTTAAGTGGTCATCGGAGGCAGGGACTGAGGAGTTCTTGAATAGGGTTGTAGGTAAGAGAGGATATTGGCGGCCGAAGATTGCCTTGTATGGAGACATTCCCAAGATGTCTGAAAATCCGGCATTGATATACGCTGCTAGCTCAACAAGGGCTGGTTCCCAGTTGGTTTGTCATTCATTGATCATGTTCCTAATTCCGGTCTTAACCTCGCGGATCTTTCGTTCTGCTTGGCCATTAGTCTCATGGCGTCCAGGGGTAGCCATAATGTAGTTTATTCCGAGGGAGGTCAAGGTTTGCTTCCAGAATCTGGTGGTAAAGCGGGGATCAGCATCACTGACAATAGATAAGGGGTACCCATGGGGGGTAAACAGGTATCGTTGGAGGTTATTCCAGGTGTCTTTGGAGGAATCGGTAAGCTTCATTGGTATGGGCCATGTGTATCCAGAGAATCGATCCACGGCTACCAAGATGGTATCATATCCTGCAGACTTGTTGAATGGTCCTGCAAAATCGATGGTATATGATTCGAATATTTCACATGGTAGTTGGAGGGTCTGTGCTTTTCCTTCAGGTAGTTGTGTTCTCTCCTTGTTTGCCTGGCAGAGTTCACATTGTTTGACGAAATCGCGGAAATCCTTGCGCATCTCAGGCCAGTAAACATATTCTGAAGCATATTGAAGGTTGTGGTCCGCACTGTGGTGTCCTTTGTTGTGAATCTCCGATATGACATATTCTCTAATAGTCATTCCATTGAACATATGGCCCTTTGGTATGTATAGGCAGTGTTCACCATAATGGGTGCTGGTATAGACCATTCCATTTGATATATTGTAGGGGGCGAGGTCTCCATGCCTGGAGCTATCCATGGCTTTGAAGTAAATCGGGTCATGGCGGTATCCTGCTATCATTTGGCTTCAGAAAGAGGAGGTTAATTCTTCTGTGGTTGATCTAACATCTTGTTCATCCTTGATTAGGGATCCTCTTGTTGGTTCGATAGGGGTTTCCTCTTCCTCAAAGGTTTCATAGAGTTGTAGCTGATGCTCTGGAATAGTAGGGGGTATGACCGAGACAATGGTTTCATTATTGTATACTTGTAAGGGTCCACCATATAGTGGTCGTGAATCGATTATGGGAGGAGAGGATGGCAGGGCTGACTGTGGGGGGTGTAAATAGGATATTGCATCCGTGTAGGCTGCTGCTTGTTCGAGTTCTTCAAGACCTTGGTATCCTGTTGGAGCAGGATTAAGGATATGAGGAGATTGGGTTGACTCATTTTCATCGATCATCTCTTCTTCTCCTTCTGCGGTGTCAAGGCTGGTGTCTTTGGAATCATCAGCAGGCATATAGTACGGTCGCTGGTATCTGTTTCCAAACTTAATCTCAGTCTGGTGAAAAGGGCAGGTGTCGTGGTAACGGTGGGACCAGTGGAGTCTGCTTTGTTCAAGTTCGTGAGGAGGTGTGCTGTGGAGTATGCAATTGTCTTTCCATTCTTCGTCAATGTCCTTTCCGCGTTCCGTTCTGGCAGCGCTATACATGTTGTAAGAGAAGGGATTGGAGGGAGCGCCAGAGCTGGTGGTAGCCATCGATGGTTCTTGTTCATAGGAGGTGTTGTCAGGGCTGTCCTTGCTTTGTCTTGTGTGGTCATGAACAAGAGGAGGATCTGCGAGATCTTGATTCTCATATAGACGGGAGAGAGCATCAGCTAAATAGTTTATTCTTCCAGGGGTATAGATGATTTTTGCATCGTATTTGCTGATTTCACCTATCCATCTTGTCCTTCTTCTTCCGGGTATCCTTTCTGTTTTAAGGTTAGTGAGAGGTTGGTGGTCGGTAACAATAGTAAAGGTATTGCCTATCAGGATGTGGTTGAAAGCGGCTAGAGCATCAATCACAGCAAGGGCTTCCTTGTCTGTTGTTCCACAGTTCATCTGTGAATTAGAGAACTTCCTGCTGTGTAATGCCACCGGTCTTGCTGTTTCATGGGAGGCCCCTGCCCAACCCATGCTCCAACTCCAACATCTGATGCATCAGTAATTAGCCATATCGGTTCTGGTTTACCATAGTCGATAGGTTGAATAACATTGGCGTTTTTAATCAATTCCTTGATGTTGGTAAAGGCTTGGTCATGAGTGTAGGTCCAGACAAATTCTGCATTGCCGGTAAGGTCTGTAAGCGGCGTTGTCACAGTGGCGTGGTATGGGAGGAACTGGGAAATATAGTTGACTAGTCCTAGGAATCGCATGAGTTCCTTTTGATTGCGGGGTGTTGACCATTCAGTTAAATAGGCTATTTTTCCAGGGGCTGCGTGTATTCGTTCATCGTCTATAACATGTCCTAGGATATCGAGTTTATCGGCAAACAGAATTGATTTATTTCTGCTAGCGTAGAATTTAGCTTCCCTTAGTTTGGTACAAACCAATCCTATATGGTAGGCATGTTCTATTTCGGTATTCGAGAAGATGAGAATGTCATCAATGTAGACCCAAACAAAATGGTAGAGGTATTCGCTTAGGAGGTTTTCCATAATTCGCATAAAGGTGGCGGGCACACTCATATCACCTTGTAACATAACTCAGCTAATGAAACTTCCGAAGGGTGTTTTGAAACCGTTGTAGCGTTCCCTTTCTGGATCTAACCTTGTTTGGAAGTAGGCATCGCTTAAGTCAATCTTACTTCGGAATCTAGCCCATCCAACTGCATTTAGGATCTGGGTTTGGTTTGGGATAGCGGAGCTGTCCATAACCATGTTTTCGTTCCGTAGCTTGAGGTCAATCAAGGGGCGGATTCTTTTGCCATCTGCTTTGGGTTAAACAAACATAGGAGTGGCACCTGGGACTTCTGCCCAGTAGATAACTCCTCTTCTTTGTTGTTGGTTGATCCAATCACAAAGTGGGCTTTTGTATACGTCAGGAATAGAGTAGGTGGGATGGTTTTTGAGATCAGAGCAGTCCCGGAGGCGAATGTGGTAGTTCACCTCTCTCATAGGCGGTAGTTCTTCGGGTATTTGATCAGGGAAAACATCAGAGTAATCATCCAATAGTTGTTGGGCAGTTGCCTCACAGACTGCGGCCTGGTACTCTCCGCTTGTTGGCTTGCATGAGACTCTGACCTTCTGATCTGGGAAATCGATGGTTGATTCCCCACACCTGATTATAGCTTTGTGGCGGTTCAGGAATGGCATACCTATTAGGGCATCGTATTTGGCTAGATTTCCAACCAACATTTCCTGGGGGGGTAGTATAGCAGAACCAAGTCGAATAGTCGCAGAACAGGTTTTATGGCTTGTGGATCGTGATCCCTTTACTGCCATATTGACTGGTATGGGTTGGTTAAGGTCTCGGGTTGCGAGTCCATGGACAGAGACAAAGGCGTTTCTGATCATATCTCCTCCGATTGCGCCAGTGTCGAATAGGACTCGAGCCCTTTTACCATTGATCAGGATAGTACCTTCCAGAGCGGCGTGTGCTTTGATTGTAGCCGGAGGTCGAACACTATTGCATTCCACATCGATATATCCGATATGGATCTCTTCATATTCACTGGATTGGGTGTTATCGCTTTCAACATTGTTGGCCCACGCCTCTTGCTTAATTGCCTTTCCTTTTCCTTTTTTCGTAGGACAGTTCTTTGCCATGTGTCCTGTTTTTCCACATTCATAACATTCTCCTTTCCGCCGTCTCGATTCTTTGGAGGATTTTTTCTTCTTGAAAACCCGTGGTGTATCATCTTCAGAGTTGCTGGAGGCTTTGTGCCATGGCTGGCTGCTCCTACTAGAAGGTGTCTGTATTTTGTAGGCCTTGGTCTCATGGAGAATGGCATCCTTTCGTTCTGCTCTTGCAATTATTACTGCAATTCCATCGCCGTCTTCCTCGAGTGGTTCTACTTCTCGCCGGAGGGTAGGGTGCATAGTGTCGTAGAATCGTCGCTTCAGGATGTATTTGGAAATGCTTCCTCTCTCCATTCGGTCCTTATACATCATCAGATCCGCAACCACATCGGTAATTCGCTTGACATGTGTTCCGTTAACTTGCTGGAGCTGGTTGAATTTGTTGTATAGGAGGTCGTTGGTTATAGAGGATTGGAATCGTCCTTTCAGGTAATCGAGAACTGTAGTTCCTCTTAATCTTACATTTCCGCCGAAATCCTTATAGCATTGGTGGTATGCGTTGGTTGCCTTTCCTTCGCAAAATGATCCAATGATAAGTCCAGTTGTAGGGTCTTCCACATCTTTTCCTTGTAAGAGTAGGAAGTGTGAGAGCTCCGTCGCCCATCGGTCAAAAGCTTCAGATTTGAGGTCTTTTCCTTCTCCTGTGAATTTCGCTGAGAGGTGGAGTTTAAACTTGTGGGGTTCAAATGCTGCGGGTACCTCCTCTTCTTCAGGCCTTGCCTGAGATTTCCCTCCTCCAGAGGGCCCTCCTCCTGTGCTAGCCATATCTGATTCGCTACTAGATTCGAGGTCAATTAGAGGTTCAAAGGAAGGCTTCTTTACTAGAGTAGCAGGGAATTCTCCTGGAGGTTGTGTATCTTCCATGTTTGCAGGATCGCCTGGCTCTTTAGCAGAGTGCCGGGGTTGTTTCTTTCTTGTAAGGTCTTGCTATGGGATTTGCTTCCCACTCCTGGTCGTCAAAGACTCTATCTTGGATTTGAGATAAAGCTGAATGTGCTGCGCTTCTGCCACTTCTCTCCACTAGCGTTCTGAGGTGGATCTCGATAGGTTGATCAGGCCTAAATCCGGGGACAGGTTCTTAACCACTTGCTGAGGTTAACTAAATGTAACGTGTTCGCAAGGTGCTAATCATGTTATCGGTAAAGATACGATAGTTGGCAGGTGGCCTGCTCTTTCCGAGAGGAGGCGAGCACTGAGAACTAAAGGAGGCTTCGAGGGTGTACTGAGGAACAAAGAAGTAACTGTTCAACCAAGTATATTGAAATACTGTCTGTCGAAGTCTGCCTTTTCTATCATAGAAACAGGCGGTCTTTAAATACACAAATCTGTTCATGTCTAGCATGAACGAAACTAATCAAAGGTATCAATTGATACTCTTCGGTAAAACTCCTTAAGTATCAAAACGATACTTAGAACAAAACATAAAACAAAACCAAGTATTAAACGATACTTAAAACAAACCAAGTATCAAAGCGATACTTAAAACAAAACCTAAAACAAAACCAAGTATCAAACGATACTTAAAACAAACCAAGTATCAAAGCGATACCTAAAACAAAACATAAAACAAAACCACTAACTGAGTACCCGTACAGGTTACAGTATGTGGTAGGTGCCTGGAAACTGGCCACTTTGAAGCGACATGTGGTCGCCCCCCTCGGTGCCGATTCTGCTTCGGAGAATATTTCTCTCAAGAGCACATGTGCAGCAAGCTGCCTTGTCCCAGAGGGGTGGGTCAGGCCTGTGGACATACCAGGAGACAGTGCTGGATGTGCGACTGGATGGACCACTTCACAGTATGTGAGCGATACCCAGGTATCAAATCGTCGTCTCCAACTCCACCTTCCTCGCCTGCTGGACAAGAGACAGCCACACTGACAAGACCAGTGAAGGAATGTGTCTAAAAACCGGAACAGCAGGGTAAGAGTATAGAAATCAATAGGAAGAGAAGAAGCCACAGCCGTGGAAGGTCCCCGACACTCAGGCTGGTCGAGATCAGCAGTGATGAGGAAGATGAGACTCCCTGCCATAAGTCGAAAAAGGCCAAGGGTAAGGAACCAGAACGGCCTTCCTCCTCCCCGGCACATGGAATTTTAAAAACCAAGGCCGGCGCCGCCACCAAGCTCCGTGATGAGAAAACGAGTTGTGTTGCCCGAGATCCGGACACCGGCTCCGCCTATGCCTCTGGCCCTTGTGGCCCGAGTGGATCAGTCAAGGCCCTCTTTTAATGTTTATTACGACATTGGCATTAAACGTAGGGAGGAGTAGTCAGAATCGGGTGCTGGCATTTGATTTGTTTTCCTTTGTTGATTTATTGTTTATTATTGAACCTCCTGTTGATAGGGAGGGACAACATGTACCAGTAGATATTGATGGATGGGATTTGTTTTCTTTTGTTAAAAGGTCAGGTGTTGAGGTATTTGTTTGGTCCCACATTTGTGGGCTGTTTGAGGTGGTGGGGCATGGGGAAGGCAGTGCTCAGATTGGGTATTGGGAGAAAGGGGCAAAGAGGGTACTCGCTGGAGTTTACTTTCGATCTGGCTATACCAAGGACTAGTTTATCTGGTGGTTGGATGAGCTAGAGGAACCTGACATTGCGTTTGGAGATTTCAACGCCAGGCATCAAGACTGGGACCCCAATGCGGACCATAACAATGCAGGAGGATGGTGGCTGACACAGTGGTTCAAGGCCCCGGCTCGTGATATGAATATGGTACTGCTGACAGTGCCAACCTTTTGAGATATTTCCAGAATCGACTTTTGCCTGCACAGGGCGCCTTATATCCGACATCGATACATGGACGCCGCTGGCTGTAAGCATAGTGCTCAAGCCCTTAAGCTGAAGGTGGACCTTCCTGACAACATTATGCGACCAAGGCCAGGCTGGAAAAAAGCAGTCTGGGAAAAAGTCGGGAAGCAGCTAGATGCCCTTAAAGAGGTGGGAGACGAGAAGTTATGGGAAGGGGTGAGGCGTGTGGTGGAAGCGCTCCTACGGGCCTCCATTGGCACAGGTCGGTGCGAGTGGTGGACACTGGAGTAGGAAACGATGAGGTTAGATATGGCTCGGCTATGATGATACTCCAAGTACAAGGCGGAGGAGACGGAGGACTACAAACTGGTCAGGAGTGTTTACCGGGCTTGCCTGTTGAGGGCCAAGTTCGAACACATCAGGACCAAGATAGCTGAAAGTCAGGACCCGGACATTTTTCAGCTGGCACGAAAGTTGGAAGCTAAGCGAACACTTCCCTCCATGGCCCGACCAGATGGGTCCTATGCCCCAACACATTCCGACATCAGCGACCTGATCGCACAGCAGCTATCCCCTGGTGATCCTGCTCCTTGGAAAGACTCTATGATTGATATGGACAGTGCTCAGGAAATGGAGATCACCCTGGCTAGGTCCCCTACGAACACGGGTCCAGGAGAGGATGATATCAGGTATCCTTTTATACCGTTCTGGAAGCGGAGGGATACAACAACTTTTAGACGTCTGGTCGACTACGGGTTACGTCATGATATTCCGGATTGGCATCGGGCAGAGGTAGTGCTCATACCGAGGATTGACAAACCCAGATACGATGTTGTCAAGTCGTGGAGAATGAGACACCTCCTCCCAACACCTGCAAAGGTTGCAGAACGCGTGGTCCTGCTGAGACTGGCCATGTGTCTTGACCTGGGGGAGACACAGTTTGGTTCTCGCCAGAAGAGGGGGGTTCACGACGCCATGGCGGTGGTCTTTGAATTCCTACAGCATAATGAGGGCTATAAACGACTGATCTTGTCCATGGATGTTGAAGGAGGATTCGATAACATTGATGTTGACCTCCTGTCAAACTTCCTGGTTGCCCGGGGGTGTCCGTTGAACCTGTGCCAGTGGGTACGAAGATGGACTTCCTGTCAGTCGATTCGCTTCCGTTTTAATGGATGCGTCTCTAAAGTCTACTATGTCAGCAAAGGGGTGCCTCAAGGCTCACCCCTCTCTCCTTTTCTCTTCAGGGCCAATGTAGCGGATATATTCACACTACAAATGCGTTACTCCCCTGGGGTCCGACAATTAGTGATCTCATATGTCGATGATGGGGTCATCATGGTAGCTGCAGATTCTTATAATGCTGCCAGATACCATGCAGGAGAAATCTTTAAAGACAGCGATCGTATATCAAGGGCTAGGGGGATGGGGTTCAGCGCCCTTAAGACCCAGTGGATCGGATTTGGGGACAGGGCGTGGGGAGGAATGGAGTTGTTGGGAGAAATGGGTTTGCCTTCTGAGGATTTGCGGGTTCTTGGGTATAGGTTTAATGTATTTCTTAACTTTTCTTCCCAAATAAAGTATTGGTTGGAAAGGGGGTTGGGTGTTAGGAGAAGGATTTTGGCGTTGGGGAGGAGGTTTGGGAGTATTGGTGGGCTTGGAGCGTGGGAGACCTACCGCTTGGTACAGGCAGCCTACCTTCCGACCCTGTATTACGGGCTTGAATTTGTAACCCACCACAGGTTGTATGTGAAACAAATTCAGGTCCACGTCAACGACTGCCTCCGATCAGTCTTCCGGACCCCTATGAAGCTGGCAAACAATATACTGCTGGCTGAGTTCGGAACACTACCTGTTGCCATCCAAGGGAGGTATCTGCAGAGGAGGTGTTACAGCCGATTTATTAACTACCGGTACTGTGATCGACACCCGTAGTTCGGTGAGATACGGCTCGGTTGGAAGCAGGAAGGGATGGTGGCACATCGGCAGAACTTGGACAAGGAACTCACCTGCCGCCCCACGATTATGATCGGGAAAGGTAAGGCGGTAATGGCTGCACGCCACCGTTCACTGTACACAAATCTGTGCAAGTCCTCGGACGTAGTCATATACACGGATGGGTCCAAGTCCTCTGAAGGGGCTGGTGTGGCATGGGCAGTATTTGAGAAAGGAGCACTGACCTGTGTCGACGGGTGCTCGGTTCCCCCGTCTTGGAGCATTGTTGAGTGCGAGCTGTTTGCGGTTGTCTGTACACTCTGATATGCCCAAGGGATGGCCAAGAGGCGCCTGGTCTATGAGTTTCTGGACTGCGTTCCTGCCCTCACCCTGGTGGACGGTATATTTTCGGAAGGAGATTTGGCTGAACTGTCGGAAGTTATGACACCACTGCTTAATGCGTTTAGCCATGTCAGCATTAGCTGGGTTCTGGGACACATAGGCATCAACGGCAATGAGATGGTAGACCAAAAAGCTAAGGCCTGCGTGGGTTGTCCATTGCGCCCTCTAAGTTGGGAAGGGGTTAGCTTTGGGATTGGGTATGCAGCCTTGCCCCGCAAGTTGCAGAAAGAAGAGTGGGGTTCCTGGCACGACAGTGAGGGACACAGGTATTATGCTCGTGAACCTAGATCACCTCGGCATTTTTGTGGTCTTACCCACATGGATTTCTACGTTTTACTGAGAATTCGCAGCGGGATGGGCTTGGTCAGGCATGACAGCTGTGAAGGGAGGGATGACAGACACCACTGGACTGAGCGCCCCCGCTATGCTATGGGACGCCCCGCTGACGAGGACTTATACAAGAATTCGGCAATATTGCGGTGGAGGTCCTGATGGGTAAGTCACAGGTGGTTAGGCCTAGGGATTCCCCGGCATGTTGAAACGGTAGATGGGGAGTTGGTAGTGGCAGGTAACCCCTTTGACGGCACACTGATAGTGGAAAGAAGTGGTCGGTTGGCGACAGTGGAGGATCCCACGACCTGCACCCGGTGAGAGAAAAGACACTATAGCAGTGGATGTGTTCTACCTGGATTGGTCACCGTACCGAAGAAATTGTTTTTCTTGCCCGACCAATGACGTTGTGACTGTCCCTGTTGTGGGACCGCCATTTCAGCGACGGCTACCCAGAAGCGAGTTACCTTCGCCGAACACCTTGAGAAAAAGCCCCGCTGTTTATGGACGTGTCATGATTGGTTTTGGCATTCTCGGCACCAGCAATGGGATGAGCTGGACCTCGCGACTCGAACATCAGTAGTTTTGTGGTAGGCTAAGACAAAGGGGTTGTTAAAAGAAGAGCGCTGTTCTTTCTGTGGGATGGTTCTGGCCGAGGGGTACTTGAACCTGGGACTACATTATAAAAGGACGGAGGGATGTTGGGATAGGCTGTATGTTTCCTTTGTAGAGTACGTGGGACAGATTGTGTTGGAGGCGGATAGGAGTTAGGGTATGAGACAGTGGCTGGGTAGCGAGGTGGGAAGACGCATTAATCTGGGACAGCACTAGTTGCTGTGAGCGCCTGTGGGCCCATTTAGGTAGTGATTTTTGGATTTATATTTGGGGGGAGTGATTGCAAGGTGGAATGGTCCGCGGTAGTGTATTTTAGATAGTTTATTTTATAGGGCATGGGGGAGACTGGTCATATGCCGGTGTCGGCGGTACTAGTATAAATAAAATTAGATTGAATTCTAAGTACTTTTCCTACTTATTACTTTAACGAATATAAAACACCTTTACGATCTTTATCTTTATTGCAATGTTATCGTTATGCCAAGGAAAGTTCTTCACGAAGACAAGTTAGAGAAAGCTTATGATAGGCATTCCCGATAGAAGACAAAGGTCTTGTACTATCGGTAACGTAGGCATAGCCCTAGAGCTATCGTAAAATGAAGAAATAGAAACAGAGAAAAGAGAAGTATCGTTCCCCGTCGCCAAAAACTAACTGTCCAAGGAGGGATCGTTACATTAAGTATCAAAAAGATACATAAAATAAAACATAAAACAAAACTCTTAACCAAGTACTCTTACCGGTTACACCAATGGCTACAGCCAATGCAACCCCTCCCTCCACTCCTTTATCCTATTCTATGTATGCTGCGGCAGGAACAGAAAGAGTAAGAAATATCCATGATGAATGGAAACATAATTGTACTCTCCACAATACACCCCCTCATGAGCTTGAAGAAAGCATTCTCCATTGGTCCTACTATTACAATAATACCTGTCTCTTTCACCTGACTGAAATTAAGTTTGGTAACAACTCCCAGCGACCATACCATACCCCCACTAAGGACTCCAGAAGCACCAGCTATGGTACTGCTTGGAGAGAAGAACAACAACAAAATTTGATTATACTCTTATAACCAATTAGGCACATATTCGACACACAACACATACTAAAGTGTTTCTGAGAAAATACTATAGTTTATCTTTTAGTTTGGCATTTTTTAAAATATGGTAATTTAGGATAAAAATGTGAAAATTAGGATAAAAATGTGAAAATCAATATTCTTCTCCCAGATGTTGGAGCCGTGCTTTTAACTATGCTCTTTCCAACTTTTCCTTTACCTCGTACACTGACACAGTTTATAGAAAACAAGTAACTTATATCCAACTTAACTTTATTTTTCTTGAGCTACTAGTATATGATATGATAAGTAGACAAGGTTGCTCTAGAAACCCCAAAAAAATACCATAAGAATTACCACAGCTCTCGAACTCACCGCGATGTTTTTTAAACTTGTATGTACGTGTCGAACAGGGCCTTATTCTTATTTTTATCACGAGATATTTGGTAACAGTTGAGATAATATGGTGTGCTAATTTACAGTTCTATGCCAAAAAACTCTGCTTGTGACAACTCGAGTTCGGGGGGCACGGGATCTGCATGTCTCATCTGTTCGTGGGATTACAAGAAATTTATGATAACTAATGATTAGCTGCGACAATCCTACTACCAAGGACCTTGTCAAACTATGGTTAAGGCAGATAGGAAAGACTCAAAATACCTTTTCAAATAAACAAGGGAAATGAAAACGGGTGAACGAACAACACAATAAACTAATTTTTAAGTAAGGAGTGAGTAAAGCTTCCCCAACCTCTATCGCCGTACTGAATCACTGTGCGTTCTACAGTAGGACTCCAATTTAAAAGTTCTTAGTACCCTCTACTTCTTAACCCCAGAATCTTCTTGCGAGGGATCAATATCCGAAGAGATGTAAGTGTTCCAGGCAGAGCAAGTATCGGTCCAAGCCCCGGCCGGGTTGAACCGCTTCAACAAGTCCGTCTTCCTCTCAACAAATTGAAGCGCAAAACCACCGCTAACGTGCCAAGCGATATGGCAGTGCAGGAGCCAGACACCCGGATTATCTGTCTGGAAGGCAATGACCATGTACCCGCTCCCGGGCAGCATGGCGACGTCGCGGCGAGGTGGGTTGGACCATTTCGGTTTGACCTTGGAGGTGTCGAAGGTTCCGGATTCTTGGGCGATGAGATAGAAGTCGTGACCATGGAGATGGATGGGGTGCTCGATGGGGAGGTCTGTCTCGATCACAAGGTAGTACCATGGGTTGGAACCGTCGATTTCCAAGACGTTGTAGTCCTCCGGAAAAGTCTGCCCCTTGAGGACATGCAGAAGGGTGGGGTTCAACCAGTCTATCTTCGCGGAGATACCGTTTAGTTTCCAGTGTATTCTGTTGTCGGATATAGTCATAGAGACGTTCTCCCGCTGAGAAATAGATAGGTCTGATGGTGGGACGGACTTCGCGACAACTGGGACGAGCTTGTCTTTCGGCTCATCAGCGCAGCTGTCTGGAATTGCGCGAGCGCTGGTAGTGGGCTCTCTGTTTGCGGCACCAGAGTACCGAACTATCCCCTTTATGTTTAATCTATTAGGGTTGGCAGCTCCGCACGAGGTTTGTGAGATTGCCCGGAGCCAATAGTTATCCGTGGCCTGGTTCGCCTCAATGATAACTTGATACCGCTCACCGATTCCGATAGAAACGAACTCTGTCTCGTATGGTGTGATAGGAACGAAATCCATGGAGATAACGGTCATTGTGTGATTATCTAGTGTGACCTTGAAAAAGGTATCCGTAGCTATATTGACGAACCTCAAGAGGTACTTCTTCCCGGGCTTGAATTTTGTAAGGAACCGCTTCCCGCCGCCGACGCAGTTAGGGTCCGTGCTTCCCGAACAGTCGAATACGTTCATGCCATTGATTAGTCCGTTATTTGCTGCTTGAGGGCCAGTCGTAGGGATGTGTTGCCAGAGCCCGAACGCAGTGCTGTGGTACCAGTCGTCCAGCATGATAGGGCCTAGGTCTTCGTCGTAGTTTGCACTTGCAGGCCCATTGATTACGAGTGCGCCGGCGACACCGTCGGCGTATTGTAGGGAAAAGTGAGAGTGGTACCAGGAGGTTCCGTATTGGGTTGCCTTCCATTCGTAGGTTAGGCTGTAACCTGGTGGGAATGGGCCTGTGAAGTTGTTAGCAACTATATTTAGAAACCAGGGAAGTGTGATAGGAACATTCAGTGATCCCGTTAACACCGTCTTGCTCGGTTGTGTCCAATTGACGGACTCCGTGCCAGTGTATGCTCGTTCTAGGAAACTGTTAGGCGCCACTCAAAGGCGGTTGGGTTGAGAGAGAGGTAAGATACCCGTTGTATTCCATGCCGTTTGTAACATGGATACGCATGGTATCACCCCAGTCTGCAGATGTCAGTACGACATTCCATGAAGGAGAGGGTACATGACATGGTGACATCATAAAGGGTCCTTCTCACCGGCATGAAGCGTAGGGCCCGGTAATGTCCCATTGAAGGTCAACACAGTACGCTGGTATCCATCGGGAGCGAAAGTCGAGTTCTCGACTCTCAACCAGTACTAATTGATAGCCAAGAGTTAGCAATTGACCACCTTGTTTCATTTTTTTGTTGAGAAGATTATGAAGAAACCGCCAAATAATCTTTTTTTGCCAAACGTTAGTACTTTCCTTGTATCTCCTTACCTCACGGACTCTCCCCGTGAGCGGGAAGTTACTGTAATAATCGGTATTGATATCCCTGCCCCCATCCCAACAGTTCCTAGTAGTAGGGCCATGGGCACAATTGGCAATCCGTTTAGAGAACAGCTTCGGAGCCAAAACTTCAGTAGTAGGCGCCGTGAACAGGGAAGGGAGTGCAGAAGCAGTGGTCGTGATAATCACAATCCCGAGGAAATCGCCGAGATGCATTTCGATGGGAGAAACTAGGAGACCAAGGGGAGGAAGTGGTAGAATAAGAGGAAGAGGGGGGGGATAAAGTAGAAGAAAGCGAATGTGCCAAGCTACCAAGCTGGAGAGCTGGTAATGAATGGATAGGAACTGCCGGAAATCCCAGGGGAATAATGTAGCCTATGGAAGCTAAGGAGAAAATAAATGTCGGGGAGGATGAGCTTTACATATCTTATTAAAGTCAGATGGATCTATCTTGCGACCACCGTTACCCCACAAGGACAAGGGGCAGGAGACGTTCGAAAAGACTCAAAGCTGATCAGAGAAGAAGAGCTATACTGGCCCGTGCAGAAATCCTTTCTCCGGTGAGGTGTAGGTGAAGGAGGGGGGGGGGGGCTTAGTTATTTAGAAATCTACGGAACTGCAAACCTTTGAACCACCCCCCGCCTCCCCTCTGTATTCAAGTTAGGAGCTTGTAGATGGTATCGAAATATGTACACTTGATACCCGGCTCACCTCCTTTCGCTGTAGTTGAAAGAAGTAGAAGGCCTCTCCTGAGACTAGCTGGTCTGGTGCTAATTCCTGGCATGCGTCGTGAACGCGATATGCTATATTGAGCACTACTACCACCAACGTATCATATTCACACCTTTTTCTTTTAGGGACGTTAGCAGCGGCTCATACTAGGAAGTGTAGGTCAGAAGAGTTGGAAAACTGCCGGATCACTTCAGGGAAATTTATAGAGAGACCCAGATATTATCGTGCCTCTTAGTACTTCTCCTGCAATAGAGTTGTCCGCTATTCTTCTAAGCTAACGGCTACCACAGGGCTCGCACAATGGGAGAAGGCAGGATACGGGAAGCGTTTTCGAACTTTCATAGTGGTTAGGCAATGGCAGTAAAACCGATGACGTGATACTCATGGAGCAATTAGTTACACAGGACTCATAGGGGGAGGTCGAGACTATAACGTACTTTTTTTTTCCCCTCGTTGATATTGTCAGACATTTCTTTTTCAAGCTCCACCAGATCTCAACACGTACTAGTACAGCACCCTGCCAGATTAGTAGATGCCTCGTTAGGAGATAGTACTTGTGCTCGTACATCACCTCTGTCCCTTCGGTAGGTGGAACAATGAGGTTCAATCCAGCTAGGAATTGAGCATCTGGCAGTGACTTTGCAACAGGACCAGCAAGTGGCCAAGCCGCTTATCCACAGTCTAGGACGTGACAAAGTCACCACGGATTGCTCAATTCTTGGCTGCACTGAGTTTGATCATTTCACCTCTCTAGGGGATAGGAATGTACGAGGAACTTCCCCGGTCTCATACCACTTAGATCCAATACTCGATGCTCCAATCGAAACTTGGACGACGATGCATCATAAAATCAGCATAGGTATACTAGAAATCGATCCTCGCCAAAATGCTTTTTGGAGGTCAACTAATCACCTCAAATATCATATGGACAGGGGTCTACCGTACCTGTAATCCTTCTTTTTCCCTCGGCAGTGAAAAAAACGAAAAAAGAGAGTGGAGGGAAAAAGAATCCCCGGTATCACTATAGCACGGCAGTTACCTACCTTCCTTCCATTCGTCTCAACAGTTTCGCCCCCAGTCGGGAACTCCGTCCTATTGATATTCATCTAGTACTCGAGTTGGTGGTGGCCCAATAAATATTTTGCGGTCCCCGGGCGAAGAATTAACATACCACTATTCCACAGCATTTTTGTACTCCAGTACTCCCAGCAATATTGTCAACTAGTGACTAGGGACGAACCAAAAAAAAACCCCCGATTTTAACAACGAAATCCAACACCTGTCAAAAATCTTTAGAAATTCGAAAAACAAGTTCCTAGATAGTTAAGACACTACAAGCCAATCTATCACCTTAAGTTTCTAATAATCTATCTTGCCCGGTTGATATCCCAGCCACAGAAATGTATTGGGGGTATCCGGATTATTGTTCCCCCCAGTAACGGTACCCGCGATATGGTTACTGCGGTGAATAGTCAACCCAGGCCAGCCTATGAAATAATCCTTGTATCGCGTGAGGGGATCTTCCCTGGCACTTGCACTCACCTTACGGACAGCTGAGCTTTTTCCAGTTATTCCTAGTTTGCGCTGCGCAATGAACTGCTCTCAAAATGATTCCTATATCTTTTTTTTTACCCTCCTCTTTTTCGTTTTTCCCTCGCCTTGTCTGCTTCCATAACAATAAAGATTAACAGACCCAAATAATGCTAATCCCTCACGCCGAGAAAAGCACTTTTTTTTTGACATTTCAGGGTCCTACCTATACAGTACAACAACTCCATGCCCTCTCGCCGGTCGTGGATTACGAGGTGCCCCCGGGGCGGCCGCTGGCCTCCTACAGTAGTTACTCGTAACATTACACTTGCCTCACTTGATCGCTATGGATCGGAGTTTATCATGGTGGTATAAGGGTACTCTATTATATAGTGCTGGTCAAGGAAACTCAACATTTGTTAGAGTATATTTTCGTACAGGTCGGATTCGTGCTCGCAGCTGTTTCCTTACTCTACGAGTAAAGCCCGGCGACTCGGGGGGCCTTCGTGCCTTCTGGTTGGATCGGTTCCGACTCTTACCAAAAGACAATGCCGTGAACTCCTGGTAAACTCAACTAGCCGGTGTACTTCTTAAGGAGGCTTCCAACTCTCTGAAGTCCTAAGCCTATGGTGAATGCGCATTTCCGGGGATAGCAATCGCCATACAGAAAATAGTCGCCGGCCGAGTTTATCCAGAACTTACGGTATAGTATATGAAGTGAGAGTGCCCGTTTCAATCTCCGGCCTACCATGGGTGGTTAAGCGATTCAATCTACCGAAAAACTTGAGTTTCGCTTCTCCCAGCTTGGCTCCGGAGGATCCAGAGGAGCACAGTACCAGATTGAGGATTGGAGTTTATTTCCTTTTAATAAAATTGTCAGAAATTAAGTCCAAGGTATTAACTGTATGTTGCTGATGCTAAAGGTCCGGACTATCAGGCCGATATGCGGCCTTTCCCCCGTTCCGCCTAGCATCCCACAACCTCAGTGTTCCCGAGCGGCCAGGACGGCTGGCGGGCATCCTGCATATGCCATGTGGTTAGTAAATATTTTGTCAGTGGCTATCAGATATCCGAATATGCCCTCTGCTAGCTCATGCCGAGGAACACACGATGAGAAATCAAAGAAGTTCGACAGGTTCCAAGCACTGAGGGCGTTGGCGGTGCTCGGCAACTCCTATCGCTCCATATACTCCGAAAATGTAGATAAACTACTAGAAAATTGCTTGGTTATCAAGCTATTTTCGCTAACCACTTTAGTCTCATTGCCCACCACTAATCATGCACACACTTTTCCTTATCGCATCTTCACCACATGGTCTTCCATCTGCTCCTCGTCCTGAGGATTCCTCATCGCCAATTGTTCTTTTTTTGACCCGATTATGAAATTGGTCACAGCTACCCCGTTGGGAATACAAGTGTATAGTACACTCCGAGTCTGCACAAGGTCCTGCGCCAGCGGCATTTTAAACCTCACGGTAACAAGCGATAGTGAGAAAGATAAAATACCACACCAGTAAAGCTGTGTAGGTATAGGGGCTGTTGGCGCGTGTGCTAGTGTTCCGTCCAATCCATATAAACGCTTATCATACATATGTGTCAAACTAAACACCCCCAAAATCAGAGAAATCATGCTCGGTCACTCGGAAGCATAACAATATCTGCTCTTGCAATAATGGCCTAGATGGCTAGAAGTATATGTCAGGGCCAGGGCTCTCCGCACTCGAAATACTCTGAAAATCAGTAGTGACCGAGGTCTGGGACCGCAGACAGGAGCCGAGGTGAAAGGAGGATATTTTGCATCCCGGGCAGGCTTTAAGCTTCTGTGAACCTCTACCCATCTTGGAACATGCAGTGGGTATATGAAACTAACCTACATGAGTAGACCGAGTCCTCTGAACCCCCACCAACAGCCTGCTCCTTTCATTCAGCATTCCGTCTGATCTAATAGTGGGAGTTTAACATGAGGGTAATGCAGTACCACATATCACCGAATCATCGTTGCTGGTCACCTGCCTCAACCTTTACGCTAGCCCAGGGAGGGAAATCTCCGTCCTGTTACAGTGGGGACGGAAGGAACTGGCTATCCCCCGGGAAGGGGAGCGAGGAGCAACACTAATATCATACTTGAGGGAGCAGCGAGGGAGACCACTAAACTACAGTACTACCAGGAAAGCCAACCGAATTTCTCATAGAATTCCCGATATTCGAGGTCAAGATAAAAATTACTCTCCCAAATAGATCACCTGGTTTACAGAGTCTATATAATACCAGTCGGCTGCCATCCCTAAGCTCGGTTTACCCCCCAGCATACGAGCGCAGTTTGTGCCATTCCAATCAAGACCTGCGCCATGTCTACTATATTTTATCTCTGGGGCCCCCATGCGTTATTTAACTCTTGTACGCCATCGGATACCCACCTGCCAAAGCTTAAAACCCCGGCCACCCCAACCAGATCCCCCCCTAAAAAAAGCTTCTCTCGACCCCACGAGGTTTCACCAAGAATGGGAAACTAGGAAGCAGTAATCCGGGGTTATGTGATTGGACGATCATGCTATCTGGAAAGAAATATAATGGTATATATATTAGAAACCCCTGGCAAAGTGGCTACTTTGGGGCCTCGCAGAATTTATGATAGATAGTGCGAATCTAAGGTTTGGAGGGGGGGCTCTTCACTGGAACAAAGAAACTTCTACAAATCAGGTCATTTCAGGCTCCGATCAAGCTTTTTACCAAGTAACATGATGTCGTTTTTTCATATCATGCTTGGCAGTTTCACTTCGAGCACTGTTGTATTCTGAGGACCTTTACCTTCCAGTGTATTTTTTAAAACGCGATCGGGTTGTCCAGCAGAGGATATGGACGATCATTTTTCACCATTTTACTCACTCCAGTGCGCTCGAGTATGCTGCATCCGTTTAACATAGCTATAGCAACGACTCAGAAAATAGGCCCTCCAGCTCCGTTCCGCCCCGAGCCAAGGTCGGAAATCCACAACAGGCCACCACGGACCACCTCCCGCTGAAGGCTGGTCGGGGGGATGCGCGGTGAGGTTTTGCATGAGGTTGTTTTGCTGTTGACAATCTCCGCATCGGGGTTTTGTGCGGCTTGGCGGTGGGGTTGGGATGTGCGGCCTAGTATAACGGGCCGTAGGGATCTTGTAATTTGGGGGCAGCACGGTATCATACCGTGAGATATGGAGAGGGTTGGGTGAGTGATGGTTTAGCGGGTTTTTGACGCCCCCCCTGAAAAAGCCGGGCATGATCCCCCGAAAGGGGTCCCACGTCATAAATATTAGGACTCTTCTTGTGTTTTACTCATCTACATACTCTCGTTTGCGTGGAGGCTAGGGCGCGGGCACTCTGAACAATTAACCGATACGAATATTTCATGAAACTGAGGTTATGAGATTTGGGTTCTCGGAAGGAGAAGAAGCTTTACCAGTAGTGATAACACAGAGGTAGTGGAGGAACGAAGCATTTGAGATGACCCCCCCCCCCTCCAAACTCGGGGGTGGGAGAAGGGGGTTCAACAAATAAATCCACGAATTAAAAAAAGCACTCGCGAATCCGCTGGAGGGTCCCTCGAGGAAGCGCCAGAATTCCCGATTTTCCTGAGCCTTTCTGAATCTGCGTCAGCGGCAGTCAGTCGTGCTGGCGTCTGATATCTGTAGTATGACACTATATCCGTCCCTCCACTCCTGTAATATCTGTGGCACTCCCTCCAAAGACCGCGCAACCAACCAACTCTCTAGAAAAGTGGCTAACGGAACCCTTTGATGGAGTAGTAGTAATCCCCATGGCGGTTATAGAGACAAGCATATTTAGATGAGAGAATCAGTAGTGGTGATGAGTGAGAGTATGAGAGGGCATAGCCCAAGGCGTTTGAGTGTGCACCGAATCTTGAAAGGCATACCTTTCCTGTCTATAGAGAGGACCTCCTCCTACTTATAATCAATACGCTTTCCTCTATTTTCGGGCCGTCCACGAGCTTCCAACATTAACGTGTTTCCCTTATTCGGCTGCCACTCATATCCTTTCATTAATTTCGGGTCTTAAATTATATCTACAGTTTCCAAGGATAGGAAACGCTAGCAGACTGCCGTTGAAAAGGATTAGGAGTGATGAGGTTCTTAAGCACTCACTTTGCTTGATGGGGCCCAGAATTTGAGAATTAAATTTTGAGAGGTGTACTGGTTCTAATCGCACTCGTTACATCAAAATCACACAATGAGACTATCATAATAAAGGGGGCGGTGGGGATGAAGATGTGTCTGGGGGTTCATAAGTCCACAAGTCCAGAAACCGGTCTCGACCACTAAGCACTTGCTTGAAATTAGATCATCGTTTCTGAACCCAGGAAACGTCCACTTTCGGATAACTCAAAGAGTAACAATTGGTTTTGCTCGGGTTTGCCTTCCCGATTTGGAAACCAGTATCCAGCGCTCAACATAGGGAGAGAGATATTTAGAAAAAATCTTTTTTTCCTGAATGAACTTTAATCAGCTTATAATCCCCTCCCGCCCCTGACTAGGAGCTTCCGGTTCGTTCTTGTCACTGAACTCAAAGAGTATGGTGGGCTCAAGCCGGATTGAGGACAACGATAGGTATATCAGTCGTAGAATGATACCGTAGTATCATAGTAGATTTCCGTGATGCCAAGGTGTTGTGTGCGACAGCAGCTCAGTGGTGGCGTAGTAGCTTGCGAGTGATAATGTGAGTATAGTTATCAAAGTTAGGAGTAATGGCTAAATAAAGGAGTTTATATAACTAGGAAGAAAGGAGAGGGGGAAATCGGGCCACTATACACACAACACGACGCTGTCGAAGGGTGAAGTGGGTAGAACCCGACAAACAGACCATATGAAAGCCCAAGCAGTTCGAGCGCGTCGGCTTGGATCGTAAGGGCTGGGCCGAGTCTAACTAAGGACCGTCTCTCGCCTCAGTACCCCTTCTACTGTAATGTAAACACTAATACTATTGATGAAGATTTGGCATTGTATATAGCACGCAAACCCTCTTCGTAAGTAAATGAACCAATATAGAACTGGAGCTTGGCTCAGCGAACTTCGCCTCCACCTTAGCCCAGGTAGAGACAAAAAGGGTAAGCATCGCCTCGCTATGTGGGAGAATTGCGGCGTTCTATGACAGTAAGGTCGATCCTAGCACATTTCTCTTGTATTCGAGTATTTGTGGCAGTGATGGAAAGGGCAATAAGTAAATGTTGGGTTTTTTAATGTATTACGACAACAAACCTACGGGCGCCCAGGGTGCGTGGTGATGTAGGTAGATACAGTAACGGTAAGTTACTCTCAGGCTAGCTTGCTATATAATATTATAATGCTGTAGGCTGTAGATATTGAAGTTTCTACTACTAACTTAACCGCTAGGAATAAGGAGATCCCAGAATTAAAAACCCTGAAGACTCTATTCTTTTCTTGCTTAGCAATCCCACATAAAACAGTGAGTATGATATCGGGTAAGACAAAGATGATCTTGGCAAACTTTGTTGGTCACTGGAAAAGGAATACAGGTACGTTTGTGGTATTAAGTATGCGATCTGTGGCTAGAGGGATGAAAAAAGTAAGAACAAACGAATGAAATGCAACAAAAACATTGCCAAATATAAAGAGCCTATGAAATTATATGGCACTCGCAAATGCAACCTAACCAATCAGCTAAATTAAATCATATTCCACCCACCCGGAAACGGTGAATTCCCCCTCCTCAAATTCTGCACCCTCTCACTCTCCATTCTTCCCCTCCCCCCACCTCCTTCTCCCCTGACAGTACTCATATCGCTAACAGTGCTAATGGTATTCTCATACCTTCCTCCATCTACCCCTCTAACGCTGCTGCTATCACTGAGGGCGCTGACACTGCTAACACTGCTAGCACTCAGGACTCTCTCCCTCTCCCTCCCCCTACCAAATTCTCCCAAGGGGGGATGGTTCTCTCTTTGAAAATTCCCTCTGAGCGGGTGTACCTCCCTGCGCACTTCCGTCGGCGCGCTGATCGTGATGTTGCCGCTCCGGAGAGCGGGGTGTATATTCTCTGGGATGGAAAAAGAATTCCTACCTCTTGCTATGTTCTCTCCTAATTCCTGACCCTGATCATCCTTCTTCCTGCCAAATACGCGACCAAAAACCGACAACCCCATACACCCCCCGTCACCATCTCTATCCGTGCTAGAATCCTCAGAAGCACACAAAACCAACCAAACAAGGCCCAAAAACCCCACTGCCTCGAATAAAACTGCAGCCCAAGCAACCGCAATCCCTCCCCCGCCCTTCCGCGCAGTCAACCCGCCGCCTCCGTCCACCTGCATCCCATCCAGAACGGCAAATACCACGAGGCCAGACTGATAAAACAGGACTGCTGAGAAAACTCCTGTGACCACGGCTAATAATCCGACGCCTAGGTACACCTGTCCTAGAATTTTCCTGTGAGTTGCATCGAGGGGTTTCACGAAGATGAGTGCTATTGTCGTGAGTAGGAGCAGGCCGAGGGAGGTGATTGTCAGGATGGGTGGTGCCGGAGAGAGGGTTTTTTGGAGCGCTTTTGAGAGGGCGCGCAGGTGGGGTGGGAGTGGGCTGGAAGGATCGGAGGCGCCGCGACGGGAGGTGCAGTGCCACTGGGTTTTTGTGGTGTAGGTGCACAGGCCAAAGTACGAGATTAGGATTGTGGCGTTAGAGGAAAGTGGGGAGGCACGGGGACGGAGTATTTGATGAATTGTGGGGTTGCTGATTTGTTCTGCTCTTGGGATAACGAGATGCGATCTCTTGCCCTTCCCGGTTGGGGGGATATTTGCTCTTCCTCGGCGTTCGAAATAGCCCTCGTGCTCATACATTGACCCACCAATCTTCCCCAACCGCGCAGTACCCGTAGCCCCCGCAGGGTTTCTAACAGCCAGCGCCTGAGACCCACCATCCCAACTCGCCGGCGTGGCCCATGTGCCTACAACTAAACCTCTCCTCGGGAGCACCGCTGCCGTCTTAGACGTGAGAGGCTCCTTGCGCACAGTGCTCGTCGCCACCCGGGTACTTGGCCCCTTGGTCGTGTTCTGTGTAGTGGTAGCAGTCGGTGTCTGTGCCTCGACGCCGTGGACTACACCGAGGGAGGGGGTTGTGGTTGCTGTTGAACTAGTTGTTGTAGTTGGCTCGGCCCATTTTAGCTCGATGTTGTAGAGGGCGCGGACGCCGGTGGTTTCGTTAGTTGAGCCGGAGAGAAGAAAGGCTTTGGCACGTTAGTTAGAGTGCGGTAGAGGGGGAAGGCGTGGAGAGGTTACCTGTTAATATGAGCGCCATGAGTAGGCAGAAAGACGTGGCAGCTCGGGCCCATATTGCCATGAATATCATTTCTGATAACCGGTAAGTTCCTTGTATAATCTGAAGCGGGTAAAGTCGTAGTGATAACTGGTGACGATGTTGTTAGAGTTGACTACACAATCACAATGAAGTATGAGGTTTTCTGATCCGTTCAGTTCTTTTCAATCTTTTTTGTTTTGAAGCCCTGCTCACGGGGGCTGTTCCTATATATGTTTTTTTGATTCGCCTTTTCCATGATAGGTCGCGCATCTTGAAATCGGGGGTATGTTTCTCTGCGAGGCCTGGCTTTCTATTCATCTTTCATGTTTGTTTGTCTGCTATAGACCAACTCTAAGCACGATAATATGTTTGCTCGTGGTGAATTCCATTTTTCAAGAGGTGAAATTTTATGGTTCAATCAGCATTGTTGGGGTAGTTAACAATGGTCTTGCCTTTTGGGGATTAGCTTTCTGATGCAGTCTAAATAGAAGCACCAATGTGTTGTCCAAATAGGATGGTGGTGTACTAGTTCTATTGTCTCTAAATATAGTAAAGAGCGATACTTGTATTGTGTTTGCCAATGAAACATGATTTCTTTTGTTAACTTGTCGGTACGACTCTCGTGCTCCAGAACCGGTGCTGCAAGC
The DNA here is from genome assembly GCF_000151645.1 of Tuber melanosporum. Lineage (NCBI taxonomy): Eukaryota > Fungi > Ascomycota > Pezizomycetes > Pezizales > Tuberaceae > Tuber > Tuber melanosporum. Next base: position 673,219 of record NW_003299096.1, on the reverse strand, counting down.
TCGAAGTTTAAGACGGCAGCCGCACCTCCGCTCCAGTTCAAAACCTAATTACCTCGCACCTGGGCGCCTTTGGTGAAAGCCGTTCGGAAATTGGCAGCCTGTGGATTGGATCATTGGCGGGTCGCACGTTTGCCATTTCCGCAGTTTGGGAAACAGTACTACACTAGTACAGCCGCGCCCCACCGACACCAAGACCGGAGAAGCGAAAAGGTAAAGCGGCTGGAACAGCCAGAAGTCAGTTTCCGGTGCAGTGCTCAAAAGTCAAAAGTTCCATATTGGTCGTCAAAACTGACATCCGAAAACCGCAGGAGCGAAGGTGTGAAAGCCCTCCTATTGGGCGGCCTGAAGCGCATCCAAGCGCACTCCATACTGATCATACTGATAGTGGAGTCACCGTGGATATTCAGGAAGTTGTTTCACTGTGTTTGTCGGCAAATCAAGATGCTTGTTGGCAACTTGGCTTCATCCATGATATCCCCCACTCATACCTGAGCACCGACAGAGTGCGGGAAGGTAAGTATCCAACATATAGTGCAGAATACCGCCACTCCTCAGCCGGCCTTTCAAGATCCGAAACCTTTCTTTTAACCATATGCTGGTAAAGTACCTTGGTCCACTCTATCGGACAGCTTTCAAGTGGTCGGCACTTTGGCTAGCTTAGATCGGGTTTCTTGGATGGAGGTTGCAAGTTACCTTTATGCGGTTGGCGTATGGTGTTTTCCGACGTGCAGCCCCCGTAAACATTACTCCGTATGCTCGAGGAGAAAGGTTTGTTCTATTTTTGCCGATGTTCAATCAAATCCATCACCCTAGCCAATTGAGCCCATCCGCACCCATATAGTATCAGGCAAGAAGTTGATGAGCAGTTACTCTAGGTTAACCCGAGAAACAATTTTTGTCTTTTACGAAAACATCCTCCAATAACACTCGCACTCGGTGCTCAAGCACTAAGGGTTTTTTAAAGTCGAAAATATTATTTTCCAGTGACGAATAAACACCCGGAATTGCATTACTCTATGACAATTCCCACCTTTCTGGTGTATTGTACGGTGCCGTAGCATATTTGGGTTTACCGAGACCTTTACCCCCTCGTTTGTATTGGCGGTCAAAGGCGGAAACACGGTCACGACCTCCTTCCACCATACCATAATTATCATATCTGAAAGGACGATAATGACACTTATTCGAGTAAATACTCCGCAGATCCCCAGGGTCAGAAATGTTTAACCGCCAGAAGACCTCCCTCCAAGCCAGGTATTCCTCTTGCTCTCGAGCCAAAATTCCCTGAAATTCGGCATTCGGACGTACAGTAGGGATATCTATCCAAAAAAAAAAAAAAAAAAATTGCTATACTCGTACCCGAGCACTAGTATCATGCCTTATCAAGGGCAGCATCCCCCTAACCGCCTTACACAAGAGGAATCCCATAGTGTTCGGTCTTTTTGAAAGACTGCTGGTGGCGCAAGATACCAGTACAGTACTGTACTATACCCAATGAGAGTAATCATGTCACACACATGACAACGGCTCTTACTCGTACAAGGAGAAAACCTACCAGTATTCTATATTAGCCAATCTCGGGCCCTCCCTATAGAATACATAACATACAATAATAATACTTTCTCAAGTAGCTACGGAGGACAAGAGAGTTCCACAGCCGCTACAGGATTCTATTTAACAGCTCCACTAGAACTCAGGAACTATGCACGGAGCAGAAAGAAATCTTAAAAAAAATCCGGGGCTAAAAATCCTAAAATATTCCAGCATGCTTTAGAAATAATTATCCTACTTTCTCCGGTAAAAATTTCTTACCTTTGACTTTTCGTTAACGAACGCCGTAAGATCCGTTTTAGCCTCTACGCTTTGCACTCAGTTACTTTGGTGCATTAAAATATGCTACCAATACCCAAAACGTGAAGACACTACTGGCTAATACTCGTACCATAGATCAATCTAATTCAACTTCCCGTGTTTATTCGTGACCGAAAAATCAGGCCGGCCGGATTCAAGTTGAGGGCCCTTTCGACGTTTGAATACTCTATCAACTCGACAAGCAAACCACCCGTCTCAGGTAGCCAACCTCAAGTCGCCCCAACTTAAATTTACACCGTCGACGGACACCCTCAAGGTGTCATTTGTATCACGAGAGGTTCGGTTGAAACCGTTTGCCGAACTGATCGACCGATGGTGACACCCCCCACAAAAAGTTCGACAGCTGAAGTTCAGCCTATGAAGGTTAAGGATCATATCAGTTGGAGGTGGGGGCTACCGTACGATTGTTATCATGACCAGACACAGGGCGGAGGTGAACTTTTTGCGGGAAAAGTCCTCATGTCAAAGAACGCCGGCTAGACTACCGAAGTCCAAACAAACCCTCACCTCCCTTAAACTACTTGTACAGTACCGGCACAGTACTCTCCCCCCACACACAGTACGATACGAGCCCCGTCGTCCCCCGCATTGCAACCTTCTCAAAATACCGGTATTTTAGCTTCTTCTCCCAAGATTCTTGATATTGAGCCAAGTTGGCAACGCCCTCCTTCCAAGACCCGGTTGAAGAGAAGTGCAGGATTGCAAACAGAATAGGGCTGCAAATCAGAAGCGAGTGACTGCCCTATGACAGGTGACGAGGCTTTCAGCGCGAAATAATGACTTTTTCCGCACAAGTCGACCAATCATACCTGTTTTTGTTTTTTGTTTTTATTATTAACGGCCCAATTCCATGATGCGGGGTGGAGTACTCGAGTAGATCATGGATTGAGTAGTCTACTGGTATGGAGCATACCATGTCGGTACTTGCCATAAAGGTTTTTTTGGTGTAAAAGTGGAGAAATCATGTATGGGACGAGACCCGCGGAGGGTTCCAGAAGTGCAACTTACTCTGCCTGCTGCTACAACTTGAGAAAGCCCTGACTTGGAAACGATCCAAGGGGGCCGCCAAGAAACACCATGTATTGGTGGAGGGCGGCGAATGAGCCTGATATGACACGACACTCGAAGCGTCAAGTTGCATGGTATTTTGTTCTTCCTCCTTCCGTTCTCTCGGCGAACAGAAAATCTCGGCCGTGAAATGGCATGGCAGCCCATTGCAAAAGGCCCGCCCGAGGATACCCGGAAAGACGCGCCAAAAAAGAAAAAACTGGTCAAATCAAGCAAGGGCTCTCTTTCTCTCCAAGAAATTGCGCGAGTAGCCTATCCGTAGAGGAGACCTCGCCTCCCACGAGGAGGACCGAATGAAGCTTTTCAAAAATTTGCGAGTGAAGAAAAGATGAAGAATTGCAAGAGCTCTTGAAGAACGATGCCGGTAGTTTATTACCCTGATAGGGGACAGCTGTGGAACCAGTTGTGGAACAGTGGGCAGGGGTGGCAAAGGTTCACCCGTCTTGGGGTCTTTGCCGATAGGTCCACATGTAGACTATGTGGCTGGGAATATAGTGGCGGGATGATTCTAGAAGTTGTTTCCTGAGGGATAGCCCAGCCTGCCGTGATCCCCGAAAGAATTTCTGACCGGATTGGGCACAAGACATCATTAGTCGCAGCTGCCGCAGTAGATGCTACTCGAGTAGTCAATTCTTTGTACGAGTACCAGGTATTTAGTCTAAAGAGGAGAGAGAACCCTTTCTTTTCAGACTCATACATTGTTTGTTACATATCAGTATCCCGTGCTCAGCACTTTGAATCCAACGGGACTCGAGTCCGGCTTGCAAGTGATAAATTATCGGTCGTGCAACCGGACTGAAGAAGAACGGACCCCACCAGGAAAAACAGATCACGCGACCTTATCTCCTTGATAAAGCGTCTTGGCATCCTCCGGGGGGAACTGTGGGTGGGGAAGGGTTTCACTGATTGGGTAGTCGGAGATGCGAAAATTCCTAGGTACCACCGCGTCATTGAGGCTCGGCGGGGGGGGGGGGCAATCTCAGAGCTTTTCCATTCTGTTTCTCATTCGTGCTTTTCTGGATTAATCACGGAACACGTTGCACTTTTACCGCCTCTTGATGGCGAACCGGAGGACTGGATTGAGTAGGTTTCAGGCAGACTTTGGGCAACTGCGCTCGAGTACCGCTTAACTTGTCTGGGAGTGGAACTATGGACCCAGCTCAGCTCAGATTGAGGCTAAAGCCTAACTTTTGACAAAGCTGCTAGTACGAGTATCGGCACAGTGCGCTACTCGTACCGGTGCTCGAGTACCGGTAGTGATTGGGCGGAAGAGGACTTCACGCTGGTTGAGCGCCGGTAACTCATGCCTCTCTCCCTACGGATTGTCTGTTAGGAATGCAGCTCACAGTGCCGGTTCTGGTGTCCCCCCACGTCGTGTGATGGGTTTTTGAGTTTTTGTCATAATTCTACCCATTATACTTCGTACGCGTGTTTTTGGATTCCCCTGCGATATGCAGTATACGAAATGCAGACCGCAAATACCCACGGATGGTGGTGATGTCTCACACCAACTTATGCCCAGAGATATGATATAGGCTCTACGGAGCTGGAGGCAACCGCACGACAACTCTGGGACCGATTCAAACATTTTTGATGCGTCATTTGTGTCGCTTCAAGTCACAAACCCTGCATCTACCGTAGCTGGCAGTGCGATGGTAATATATATGCGGGGTATTGATCACGGAAATCAATGATTATCATACGGAATTTCATAAATCTCTCCTCGAAAATGTACCCATACTGTACTGTGCAGTGGACGGGGGCAGACGGATGAGGGATGCGCCGATAGTTTGTAGGATAAGTAAATTTAGTTACTGTACTCGAGTACGAATAGGTTTGACGAGCGATCATCGTTCTCCATCAGTACAAGCTCAATTCAGTGGTGATCAGTTGGCAGATACTTGCCTGTCTTGTCGAACGCTTGTAACTGCCAAGTACCGATACCGTACAAACCTTGCAAACTGTACTGTACAAGTAGTGGAGCAAACTTGGTGCATGGAGCGAGAACGATGAACCATGATCTATTCGCCAATATTTGTGAGAGTCCGAGGACATTTTTGTGATGATGCTTCCAAGAGAATAACTGAGCACTGATTCTGACTTCCTGTGTGGTTGTTCACACCCATCATGCAGTTGGGCGAGCAGGGATGAAGGAACATCCCTCCCAAACACCCAATGGTATTTCCCACCCGGCACATGGTCTACAGCAGAAGGTCGCTCCCAGAGAATGGAGGATGTGCCTGCGCGTCCTCCGCTCTCTACAAACTATAAAGACTCACCCATCTCACGAGTTTTCCAATTCTTTCACTACCTCCACCTCTCTCTGCCACCCACACATCCTTTGATCCATTCCTAACTTTATTCACCTTTTCCACCCTTTCTCAACGCTTCTCAATCGTTTCTATTGAATGGTCAATCCCAATTCACTTTCCGCTCCGCTCCCCTCAACCCCCACGACCGCCCTACAGCACGGCTCTGGCGTCACTCACTCCATTGCTGCGGAGGAGGGCTGTGATGACCCCCCACCTATATTTTCGCCTCCTGTCGGTAACGCGGCAGGAGGCGTCCCTTCTCACCATCCGGACACAAGTCCAACAAACAATGGTCAGGGCGATGTCTCGGATTCTTGCCCCTACTTAACTACCCGCGGCGAACCTAGCCACCCCCAAACCACTACTACCGAGAACTTTCAGGGCAGTCGGGTCTACGATTACGGCTCACCACCAATCAGTTCCGGCGGGATTCCCTCGCCACCCATGGTAACTCAAAGTCCTGTTTATTCTAACACAAGAAGCGGGCAGAGCTCTACAACAGCTGTTGATACACTCGCCGGGGATGAAACCCCTCCGGCCGATAAGGCAGCTCCACATGCAGCCACTCCATGCGCTCTTGCTTCGCTCTACAGCGTTGACATGAGCTCTGGATTGACCGCAAAGGAGGCAGCGGAGAGATTGTCCCGAGATGGGCCAAACAAGCTTACTGATACCGGGGGTATTACCTGGTGGAGTGTGCTTGTAAGGCAGGTTTCAAACAGCTTGACATTGGTAAGATTCAACCCCTGAAGCCTAAAGGGCATTTTTTGCTTCTCTCTTTTGCTATTTTCACCCCAATTGGGGTCTCGAACGTTTTGAATACACTTCTCTAGTTGCCGAGATTTGTTTTCATCCTGTATTTAGCCCAATCCCCCGGAGAAGAGACTAATCCGAGAGCCCCAATTTCCCTAACCCCCCCCCCCCCCCACACCCGAGCAGCTTATCAGTGCATGTTATGCACAGAAAATCAGTCATTATTGGAAAGAGCAGGATGAAAATAATAATATTGAGCATTCATTCGTTTTTTATCAACCACGGAGGTTTACCCCCGAGCTCGTCAAAACTTTTTGTCTTGTGTCCATCAATGTCTTTTTGAAGGGAAATTGCCCATCGGCGCGTGGGGGGGAACTGTGTTGCGCCGAGAAATGTATACTCATGATTTTTCCTTTTCTCTTATTGTCTTTCTTTTTCGTTCATTAGAGAGAGGACAAAATCCAAACTCATGAATCACTCCTACATTTGTTGCGCATTGCTTGATTTGTTTCTTTCCGACCCGGAGATGGAAACGAGATCAATCGAGAGTGTGCTCTCCTCGTCTAAGATCAAACGGAAACCGGAAGCCCAACCAACAACACAGCAGCTTAGCTAACAAATGGTTATCTGACGGGGTGTAGGTTCTTGTGATTGCCATGGCAGCTTCTTACGGGATGCTTGACTTTATCGAGGGATCCGTCATCTCGGCTGTCATTCTTTTAAACATTGTCATTGGGTTCGCTCAGGATTATCGTGCTGAGAAAACCATGCAATCCCTCCATTCCCTCTCAGCTCCCATCGCAACAGTCGTCCGCAACAATGGACGCATCGAAAAGGTTAAAGCCGAAGAAATTGTTGCTGGTGATATAGTCCGTGTATCCGTTGGTGATGTCGTCCCGGCAGATCTCAGACTTTTCGAAGGAATGAACTTTGAAACAAATGAAGCTCTTCTTACGGGTGAGAGTTTACCAATTGCCAAGACCCCACTCTTGACCCTCCCCCACGCCGATTACCCATTGGGGGACCGTACCAATATGGCCTACTCCTCCTCCACTGTCACTAAGGGACGCGCCGTTGGAATTGTTGTGGCAACCGGAATGAACTCGGAAGTTGGAAGAATTGCCGAGTTGCTCCGTGGAAATAAACGAGATGAGGGCGAATCATTCATTACAAGAACCTGGGGTAGGGCTAAGATGACCATGAAAAATGTCCTTGGTCTTGTTGGAACCCCATTACAGGTTAAGTTGAGTAAATTTGCCCTACTCTTATTCGGCCTTGCTGTCTTGTTGGCTATAATTGTCTTTTCTGCAAATAAGGTACTACTCCACTTTCCTTGTGGGTCAAGAACCTGTATTGACGTGTGAGCCATAGTGGAAAATCAATGATGAAGTCCTGATCTACGGTATTTGTGTAGCTGTGGCCGTCATTCCTGAATCTCTTATCGCGGTCCTCACAATCACCATGGCTGTCGGTACTAAAACTATGGCCAAAGGCCATGTGATTGTCCGAAAGATGCAGGCCTTGGAAGCTGTCGGTGGTGTCACAAACATCTGCTCGGATAAGACCGGTACACTCACGCAAGGCAAGATGATTGCTCGTAAGGCATTTGTTCCTGGATTGGCCGATGTAGTCAGTATTCAAGATACCTCAGCTCCCTTTGACCCTACTAGCGGGATCGCGACCATTGGAGATACGGTTGTTGATGGGGATATGGTTGAGAAATCAAAACCCTTGGAGCGATTCTTGGATGCTATCGCCCTTTGCAACTTATCTGTTATACGTAGGAATGACGACCTGGCCATGTCTTCTGAAAAGCCTACTGACAATTGGACCGCGTCGGGGGAACCTACTGAAATTTCATTACAGGTTCTTGCCACGAGATTTGGACGTGGAAAGCCTTCTCTCATTGATAGTGGAAACTGGGATCTCTTGGCTGAACATCCTTTCGACTCTACCGTTAAACGCATGACAGTTATCTATAAGAATATACACACCAACACCGTCGAGGCATTTATGAAGGGAGCCGGGGAAGTCGTTATTCCAAATCTCAACATCCCAGGGGAGGAGAAAGAAGAAATCTTGAACAGAATTGAACGCCTTGCTGGGGAGGGACTTCGTGTCCTTTGCGTGGCGCAGAAGACTCTTCCCTCTAGTGCAACGTGCGATACCGGCAACCGTGCCGCCGTGGAATCACAGATGAACTTCCTTGGGTTGGTTGGCCTCTACGACCCGCCGAGATTGGAAACTTTCGAGGCCGTCCGCAAGTGTAAGGTTGCAGGTGTCAAAGTCCACATGTTAACCGGAGATCATATTCGAACAGCGGCGGCGATCGCCCATGAGGTCGGAATCATTTCTCCTGCTATGCCTGCCGCCCAGGCCGCTACCATGGTTATGACTGCTGGCCAATTTGATGCCCTTAGCGAAGACGAGATTGATAAGCTAGAGGCTTTGCCTTTGGTAATCGCTCGTTGCTCCCCAACCACCAAAGTCAGAATGGTTGAAGCTTTGCATAGGCGCGGTGCCTTCTGTGTTATGACTGGTGATGGTGTCAATGATTCTCCTGCGCTCAAGCGGGCTGATGTCGGAATTGCAATGGGTCTCAGTGGCAGCGATGTCGCCAAAGACGCTAGTGATCTCGTTTTAACTGATGATAACTTTGCCAGTATCGTTCGCGCAGTTGAGGAAGGCAGAAGGTTGTTTGATAACATCCAAAAGGTAGGCTTATTCGCTTCTTGGCTGCCCGCACTTTACCTTTTTTTAACATTGTCCTAGTTTATCATGCATCTTCTCATTTCGAATATCTCGCAAGTTGTCTTACTGTTGATTGGTCTCGCTTTCGCGGACAGAAACGGTGTTTCCGTATTTCCTCTCAGTCCTTTGGAGATTTTGTGGGTCAACATGATCACCAGCTCCTTCTTGGCATTAGGACTTGGGCTTGAGGAAGCTCAGCCCGATATCATGCTACGACCCCCTCATGATCTGAGGCAGGGTGTTTTCACCTGGGAGGTTATCATCGATAAGATGATTTATGGTATCACCATGGGAACCCTCTGCCTTATAAGTTTTATTATTGTCGCTTACGGGCACGGCGACGGTGATCTCGGTTACGACTGTAACCATGCCTACAACAGCTCTTGCGGCAACGTCTTCCGTGCGCGCGCTACCGTATTTGCTGTATTGTCCTTCCTCTTACTCCTTACAGCTTGGGAAGTCAAGCATTTTTCCCGCTCCTTGTTCAACCTCGACCCTGCCCGCCATAAAGGACCTCTCAGCATTTTCCACACTCTCTGGTATAACCAGTTCTTGTTTTGGGCTGTCTTTGCCGGCTTCACCATCACCTTCCCTGTCATCTATATTCCAACTTTCAACACTGCCGTCTTCAAGCACATGGCCATCACTTGGGAATGGGGTGTTGTTCTTGGCTGCTCAGTTGCTTATTTGTTGGTTGTGGAGAGTTGGAAGGGGATCAAGAGGTGGAGGGGTATAGGTAGTGGCGTATTTGCCGGCAGGACGGAGGTACGGCTCGAGAATGGATTGGAGGCTGTGTCCGGGGTTACAAGCGGGAGGACAAGTCGCAGTGGAACGATTGTCGAAGCGGAAGAGAGAAAAGGTTAGGATTGATGAATCCACGGATGCTGTGGAAAAATCTTTACACGTTAGGTTTGTGATGTGGTATGAGTGATGCTGGAGTGCTGGAATGCTGGATGACGAGAGGTGATGCCTTTTCATTTTTTTATACCTTAGCTAGCTCATATTTTTCCTTGGTTTTGTAGCTACTTTTGCTTTCAAAAATAAAGTACGTATACATATATGACGTCTTGCTAAATTTGGGTTGTGATGATTGTTCTGACTACCGGTAAGTGCTTGTTTGGATTTTTGTCTTGGAACTGTATTCGAGTACAGTGGACTATCGTATGTTGTGAACTCACTTGATGAGAGGCTCGGGGGCGGGGTTTTGTGCCCTTTCCCAATGAGCTCAACTCTACATAATATCACTGATGCACGAAATCTTGACGTTGAAACATCCAAACCATACTTCTGTTCACAGCCCCCCCACCTGCCTTCAGCACAGGAGGCCCAGGATCGGGGCCTACCGCTACTTGATATTCCAGTGAATTGTAGGCGTGGCCTGTCAACCTACCGGAACCGCCATCTCAAGACTCAGCCAAGACACCCATCCCCGAGGATTTACAAAGGGGAGCCATCAAGAGTATCTCAAATGCCGGATGGAAGTATGCTGAATACCCGCTTTTGAGACCTTGCCATCGCTAGGTAGTTCCATAGTGGGATACAAGTTAACCCGCTGAACTTCGGTAACGATGGAGGCACGGATGCTGACTGTCTCGCTCCAACGCTCACGTCTCTCACCAACACTTACCGTATGATTTAAAAGAAATCTCCCTCCTTCGCTGAGCACCCGCCGCTGCAGACCCCTCAAATTCCCCACAAATATTCCCGGGCCCCGGGGAAGTTTTGCCTCTCTGCGCGGGTGTTTGTGAAGTGCGCTGGAGCCAGTTGAGGAGGGCTGACCCGGTGAGAGACGGATTGGGGAGGTCAAGCTGAGGGTGATACAGTAGTTGGTTTGCGCTGTGCGAAGTGCTCGGGAACGATATTTTGTACTATAATACCTGTGTTTGTTCCTGTTTTTGGAATGTGGGGTGCGTTGAGGTCTCTATCTACTGAGTTGGCTTACGGTGCCAGACCTGCATCCCGCTACGCTTGTGAGTTTGCGGGTGAACGTGGAGTGTGGATGTTGTTTGTTTCACCAGATCATAACCGTTATGTTCCCTATCCGGCCAGACGCACTACGTACAACATTCACCAAATTTTTCTCGCGATATCCTACCAGGCTTCACATGGCGGATAGATCTATCGGCCGCACTCGTGGACGGAGCCACAAGCCACTCGGACGCCCCCCTCTCGGGCGGATTCTGATTCGCCGATTTCTTATGATGTTGAGGAAATCACCCATTGGCCCTCTCAGTTGCGACCTTTTATCAAATCTACAAGCATCTAGGGAGGTACTTGTACCAAATTCACCACAGGGAAGTTTCATCGAGTGAGAGTTTGTGGCTCTGCTACCGGCTTGTGGGTTTTTATTGGGAGGGGTTTTGTGCCGGCAATAGGGGTTCTCGAACAGGGTTGTTAAGATAACCCTGCGGGCGGGCGGGGTTCACTTGGAGGTATTGGAGGTAGGATGTGTTAGAGGATGATAATTGAAGAAGAACGTAGATTTACTGATGCGTTGTGGGGGATACTGGATTCGCTCCATCGGGGGGGGGGTTAGATGGATGCGGATATTTTGCCCCAGGTAAAATATCTGCCAATATGAACGTTTCTTAATGCTGGCCTTTCGACAGGGGAGAACCGTGTGTCCGGGTATGGTAACGCAGTACGTAATTGCCACATCTAGTAAGCAAGGGCAAATGAAAGATAAACGAAGGATCTGCGATCGGTCAAGAACCGCAAAAGTACTAGTGTACCCGTGCACCTTTGGCCCCGCACGTCCGCCGCTGTCCCCGCTGCAGTCCGGCAATTAATTTAAACTCTTGGATAGCCATAATTGTCGGAAAGTGATTAAAAATCAAACAAAAGTATACCGCGACATAGTGCCAATCGGGAGTGCTTTAGAAAGAAACAATTATTGATCCTGCATGCCTTCAATAGAATAGTGTACTCGAGCACATAGCCTCAATTACTTGTGGTTAATCTTCTGACTTATTGTGTAGTCTCTTTACATGGCCCGGGTGGGGAAGTAGAAAACATATTATCGCAGAGGCGAGTACGGACAGATTTTTTACGTTTCGGAAATGTTTTTGGCACCCTACTGAACAAGTACATCAGTCCTCCTCAAGGACACCCTCTTGGATCAGGTGGCGCCGAGTTGCGGCATTGATCGACCTGCGCAAAGCATCAAAACGGAGATGTAGAGTATCGGCTTCACCCCATACCTGATTTGCAAGATTCTCAAACTCACCACCGAGTATATCCCCCAGCGCTAGCATTAGCTTCTGGGTTCCATGGCATCATGGTGGCAGAAATAGAGTCTACATTCCACACATTAGTAGAGTAAAAACGGACCCATAATCGTGATAAATGTTACCTCTTTTCGACCATCCTTCTTCACAATACTATCCCTGAGGTGCCAGACTTCCACAAACCCATTTCGTATCTCCGAGGCGCTCGAGTTTGATTACTATCACTTTCAAAATTTTTCCCTCACTGCCCTCGAGGAGCAGCTTCACGTCTTCCTTCAGGTCGCCATACGGTTCCGCGTAACCGAACTCGAATACGATCGAGGGCCAAAAGCGTTGTCCTGGTACAAGCGCAATATCCGGGGCCTCGGTTCTGCACAGGTGTAAGAGTCATGTTTGGATAAGAATTATAAGAGTAGAGAATAGGACCCACATATTCTCATATTCGCCAGAGAATCCCTTAAGCTGTCCTTCAGCGATTAGATCAATATCTCCTCTGTCAAACGCCCCCTTTTCTATTCCCTCCGCAATCGATTCACTTGCCCGAGCTGATACTGAAGTCAGTGTTCCCAACCGTCCAGTCCGGACGGGGCAGATGGTGGTGCATGGGAGGATGCCCGGGACAGACTGCCAGGCCATGCGGGTGTTTCAAGATGGCTAATACCGTAAGCGAGATGGCTACAGGTGACTGCCAGTGACGGCCGGGCCCTGCGAATGACGCTCGGAAGATCCCATTTGTACCAAGACTGCAGGGCCCGGGTGTCAACCCCTAGGATCGCCGTCTCTACGGAAGACGGACGCCATGCCCTGCCGTCCTTACCCACCCTGCCCGGGACGCCCGGGACGGTCGGGAACACTGGATACCATCCCATGCATCTGGGTAGCTATATTCACCGTCAATTGCTTAATTGCTGGTCGATAGGTGTACCTATAGGAGATTGTCAATATCTAATAGCCAATGACCGGTTGGATTCTTACGCTCGGGCTCTGATCAACTTTTCTGATCTCGGGAATTCTTCTGCAGGAATACCTACAACAAGATATTCGTCCCGCAAGAGAACACCTGACAGCTCATCTGGTGTCATCACAGCTAGTGGATTATGAGAATTTGTAGTAATAGGGAGGACGATAGACAGGAAAGCAAGGGTGAATCGGGCGGGGGTGTCGCGGCCGATTTATTTGCACAAGAATGGAGGAGCAAACACAACGTGCTGCGTTGATATGTGCACCGCTTGTTTGGAGGTTCTGTTAGAGTTCAAGTGCTTACAGTTTGTATGTTACACTCGATGCTCACACAGCGTTTTACGGCTAGTGTAACAACCAAAACTTGAAAGCTGTATGATACCTCTGCAAACATCTGGGGTGGGTTTTGCCACCACCAAGTAGGAGGACAAAATACAAGATTGGAGAATTTTGTGAGGTTCAACCGAGCAGTGGTGTTCTCTCGGTGCAAATTGCAAGGTTCAAGCTCACAGAATGAGGTTCTAAAAACACTAGGTTGGACCTTTTGGTCTGACCTGTTTCCGCAAACTTGTTGCTTGCAACCCCAGAGTAACATCTTAACTCTACTCATCAGCATACTATTTGTAATCACATTCGCCATTCCACTGCTTGCCTCCCCCAACCCGCCGTCTCATGGAGTTCAAAATCTACCATCACTCACACCCGTACTTTCAATACCTGTCCACTCAACCTTCTACACTGTAACAACCCTTCAAGAAGGGCAGCAGTTACAGAATGCCAAACCTTATACCCATACCGGTATCAAGAGAGAACCGGATAGGAATGGCAGCAATGTGCCATTGAGCTGTAAAGCAATTAACATTAAATTGTAAAGCTCCGTTGACAGACAATGATATATTAAGCCATGAAAAATTGTGTTGAGCCACAAGTTATGTTGAGCTGGCATGCACTCTCTAGAGTGCCCCAGGTCGTGAGCGAGCGAACGACCAAGGGTGGTGGTGGCTAGCTACAACCTTGGCACGAGTACCGATGCGGGAGGAAAAATTGCAGGATAATAATTATTATATTATCATTGCCGAATAATATTTCTTGAGGGTTTCAAAAGGCTTGGCCTGGCCGCCTGCGAACATTGGACAAAACGAAACAGAGTACAAGGTGGGGAAAGCGAAGTTTCATCTACATGGCCACCGCCGAGTTTGTCTCGAAATGTGCCCCCTCAGTTCTGCGGCTCTCCCTAGCATGCTGGCTTATATGGTTCCAGTCCAAAAGCTGTTCCTTTTCTTAACTACTTCTTTGGGCGATCATTATCAGTAGAATCAAGCCACGATCACCGCATCTCACTCGCTCCAACTTGATATCTTTCTTTGCCGCCCTTGGTGCCTGCCAGGTCGAGGGCCTTTTTGTGTGAGGTAGATATAGTGCAGCTCGCCTTGGTCGCTTCGAATTTTTCTCACTCTGCGTGCGATTAATGGATTGGTGGGGATTAGGGAGAGAAATTTCGGGGTAGCTGAATAGGCCACAAAGCATCCGATGTATGTATCCTATGCATGTATCCTATGTCACTATCCGATCATGCTCTTTCTATGCTCTAGAACCACGGAGAAGAAGCAATAAAACTATGAGAATATCCCGTGAGATGGAAGGCTATGAGAAAAGAGAATGCCGGAGTTGAAGAAGGTATGACGATAGAGTTGAGGGAATGGGGGGGGGGGAGACATGAGAAAGAACCACAAGGAAACTTGTGATGAAAATGCCTTTAGAATTCAAAAGATGTGATTGTATGACAGATCACCACCCAACCCAACAGATAACCGAGCACCTATCAAACCCTGCAGGGCTTATAGAGTCATGGCACGTCTTTCCCATCTCTGCCCAAGGGCGTTCCTGTGTATGGTATCATAAGTTAAAAGAAGGATCACGGCTGGCAGTCCATCCGATCTGTCCCAAAGATGGGTGGACTGCGGAACTCGGAATACCGCATCCCCTCCATAAGGCTGGCAACTCCGGAAACCAAGCGAAACAAATCGAGCCTTAAAGAAGGGCACTATCATACGTTAAAATGTTGTGATTCTCCGTGATTCTATCATAGAAAATTAAGAAGCATCCTGATTCCTAAAACCGGTACCCTATGCCGGCTAGCATAAACGGCGAAGCACACCAGACAAACTAACCTATCCTTAATTAATTATCATAGAATGCGAATGAAACAACACCCACAGCCCTCTGCCAACCCGCATAGAGCGCATATGTAGGACAAACCAAGCCAGAAACCCAAAACCTGATAGCCAAAGGCAATAGAAATGGGAATTGAGGAACAAAACCAACACATGGGGTGTTTGGCTGCCGGTATTTGATTTGAAATTGCGATTTGAGAGCATGTCCCAGCAACCTTAACTTAAATTATCACTATGATACTATTAATCTCATTCCGGCTTAGAATTATGGATAATAAGCTAAGTTAAAGCTGTCAAGACACCATCTCAAATCACGATCCCAAAATCAAATTGCAGCAGTCAAACACCACCGAGATCCTACACTTATGATATCAGCATGGGAATTTAATTTTTTTTTTAAAAAAAAAAACAATCATTTGGCATGTGCCTAACCATCCACAATAGACACGACAGCCCAACAGTTTATACAAAATTCAATATGTGTACCGGCCGAGCGCATACCAGCTCATGATAAAAACAGGCGATAAAAGAGAAAAGAAAAAAATGGGTTGGAACTTACTGACAAAGGCAACCCCAACATTCCAATGAAGTGTTTGATTATTGTGGGTGTCATACTATTTTCCCAACTCATGAGCGGGCAAAGACCCTATCGCAAGGTTGAATGCTTCTTTGTCCCTAACATGATACTGGAACGTGGACTGCGCAAAGCCAACACAAGTAAACACACAGAATTGTTTAGAAGGTGCTGGCCAATATGTCGCACACAGCGTAATTCTAGTGGAACTAGGCAGAAAGGTGACTGTGAGATACGACACGGAAGTATAACATGACTTAGGGTCGGGCTTAATGACCAGGATAAGATTGCCTATAACTAAGGGACCATCCCACCTCTTAGTTGAGAAGCATACAAGCTCCCACCACCACCGACTCAATAACCAGCTATCGAACACAAACACCCACGAATAAGACCACGAACTCAAGACCAAATGGCTGAACCTCACGAACAACAGACAAATACCGCCCCGCAGTCCCACTCCAACCAATCCATCCCCCGTCCGGATGTGGATATGGATCAATCTTCCAACGTTCCCAATCGGCCATCGGTTGACCAAGGCGATACGATTGCTTCCAAACTTCAAGACCTTCTACAATCTATCAAGCGAGTTGAAGATAAGATCGACCGAGGGGTCTGCCGAATTGAAGAAAGGGTCGAGCGAGTTGAAGAAAGGGTCAAGCGAATTGAAGAAAGGGTCGAGCGAATTGAAGAAAGGGTCAAGCGAGTTGAAGAAAAGTTCAAGCAAGTTGAGCTGGATTGCCCGAGATTTGCAGAAAGGGTGGAGCAAAAATTCCAGCAATCTGGTGAAAGGATGGAGCAAATATACCTGCGATTGGAACAAGTGGTACAGTTTTGGGGAAAGGTTGAGGCAGAGGGTAAGCAATCGAGACAAGATATCAACAATATCTTTAAGGAGTAAGTAGATCTTCGGCTTTTTAGTTTGGATGATATTCCTTCTAATGTCTAAACATTTCTAGCTTGGACTTCATGCCAATTAGGATTCACAATAGTCGTGCCCCCGAGAATGCGAAATTGAGATACCCACGCCATATAATACCCGCCTATCCCCCTTTGCCGTACTCTATTCAGGAACTCGCACATATGACTGGTTGATCCCCCGATCCAAGTGCTGCTATACAATGCTAACAGATCAGTAGATGGCCAGCGCCAAGCCGTTGCGACCTATTTGGAACTTCCTGCACTCCCAGAATATGCGACTGAGAGTGAGAGGTGGATGCAGCTGGTACGATACTTGGGAGAACCTTTGGTCTATGAAACTGTGGGTATCTAGATACTCATCCGCTGTGGGATAGACACTCAGATGCCATTTGGTTGCGTCACAGAGGTCATGTATTCTGCCAAGAGGATGTTTTTTCATTTGCTCGATGGGTGTCTGATTTGATTTATCCTGCAACGAACAAGTATACACTATTTTTGCACTGTTAGTTCTGATCCGGTTTTTCAGGTTAGTTAGGCAGCAGCTCATCGGAGCGAATTACAAGTCTTTCTTATTTCTACTTTTTTATTTTATTTTTACTTTTTTATTCCATCAATAAAGGTCAACAATTTCATTTTTGGTTGATCGGGGTTTCCAACAAAAGGTGTGATTTAGCCCTCGGGCCAAATGGCTCTCTCGGAGAAGAACGGATGGGAGGATAGTGGGTGTGCTCCATGTAAAATGTGATACTTCTCCTGGAAGCAGAGCAACAAAGATTACCCATCATCACACCAATTTTCATTGTGACCCCTTTTTGAGGACTGTATTAAAGAATCCTAAGTTGGCCAGGACAGAGACACTCCCCACGGGAATAACCTGAAGAGTTGGGCTGCGGTTGAGGGCTTTCTACGAAGTATCTCCACCATTTGAGAGAGGGATAAAATAACCATCCGCTACAAGAGCATATATCTAGTATCCCATCACATATTTCTGGAGACCTGCCAAATTCGGGTATTGGGTTCGAAAAAGGAATTGGCTCCGAAACGGAACTAAGGAAGATTTGCCACGATGCTATCATAAAAAAAATAGAGTCCAGGTCTCAGGCATGGGGCGCATACAGATCGTGTCTGATGATACTATCTATTGGACAATACTGTACGGTAGAAGCTCAAACGGTCGGCCCGAGTGGGGTGTCATTTCAGCTGCCTCTTGTGGTAGCGCTTGCCCTTTACGTTGGGCGCGAAATTTCTTTAGACTATGATAATAATATTATTATGATGATGATACTCACAACGCACACATCAGTCATGAGGCGAAGGGAGCAACAACAAACCTAACCCTAACACGCAGAATGTCATTTCCACATGTTTTGCTAACCAAGCAACGTGGATACCGCCTTGTACTGTACATACAAAAATTATGTATCATACCAATCGACTAACAGCCGGTCCTACATATCAAACACTACTGGCGAAAACACATCCGACATCTCCCGCGAAGCCAATAGCCCCACGATATGGCAATACCTCAGTCAAACATACCCCCGGTCATACCCTGCTACCCTCACCTCAGCACGAGACCGGAGCATGAGGACTGAAGAAACTGGGATGTTGGCAATCACTCGGCTCATGTGGGCTTAACACGACGGAATGTGATGAAGGATTTGGCATACACTGGAAGCACGCCGTAGAGATCTACATAACCCATGAGGGATAAAAGGAGGCCTGTTCCTCCTTTGTCAAGTTGTTTTCATCCATCGTCGTTTCCACCTCTCTCGCTACTCCGTCGTCCGTATCATACCTGGCTTACTTACTAGTCATTTGATTCTCTACCCGTTTTTCCCTTCCTCTTTTTGCTCGCAGGGCTATTTCTGCTCCATTCCTTTATTGCCGTATCGTTGAGCGAAGTGTCCAAACCGATGTCCGCAAACCTTGCTGTTGAAAGCTCAACGCCGTAAAGGGTTGAGAGGCCCACCTTTTGCTATGTCTTCCGTCCCTTTTCCAGAGTAGACAATCCTCAACCCGTATCCCAAGGCCCACTAATCCGGGTCACTACGAGATACTTGTCAAATACTGGGTTTCGTTGCCATTAACTGCCCGGCCCACTCCCTTCCGTTCTCGCACGGTACCCTCACGAAGCGAGAGCTAGGTCCTTTCTCGCGTCACGGAATAATGCACTGCCCACTCCAAGTTTCGATTTGGATCCAAATTTCGGAAGCAGTTCTACTATGTTATTGTGGTAGCCGGCTGGATGGTAATAAACATAGCCCCGGACCCAGCCCGTGATTGGCGTACTTCTTATAGGGGCTCGGGAAGATCCGGAGTTTGGAACAAAATCCTGGATCACGGACTATTCTCACAGGGAAAACGATTTTTTCTAGATTCCTTGATCAGCACTCCTCAAGTGAAATGGAATTTGCACTTGGGACCAGACAAATGCGAATGGGGGAATGGCTTTTCACAGTATTTTACCCCCCCGCGCAGCTTGTCGGTGACTGATCACTTGCTGAATGAGCAGAGCCCCCCTCTCTAACTTCCCGTTATTTTACACAAGAAATAATTGCCGCGAGGGTGTATGGCACTTTTGGAAAGTCGCCCAGCATACCCGATTCTCCCGGGTATAGCTCTGTGAGGGGTTCCTTATATTTCCGAGGCCGTACCGATTCGCGGGCTTTATTGATGCTTCGTGGTGGTGAGTTGAATGTTTTTTCTTGATTTGTTTTTTTATGATAGTTGATGGCGTATTTGGTTTGGTTGATTTGCTCGATAGAGTCTCAGCCTTTGCACCCCTGTATCCTTACGGGTTCGGACATGTAATAGTGGTGGAAGATCAATGGTTCCGTCTATAGGAGCAGCGAAGGGGCAAAAACATTATATATCCTTCTCTTAGCGCCGTCGTTAAAAGGGAAATTTGCCTACTGCAATCACAGATCATCACTCGAGAAACTCGATACGTGTAATTTCCTGACCAGACCGAACGGTTAATCGGTCGAATTACGTATTCCGAGGCCACGCGATATTGAACATAAGCCCTAAAAAGACTTGACCAGTGTGAATAATAGCTGAAACGATGACCTGTCTGTCACTCTCACGTTAGTTTACCCGGGCAAATACAAGGCAGCTAGCCAACGTCCTCGGCGCGATACACATTCCCATCACTTCCCCTCTCTGGATATTCACCGCAAATCCATTCCCCAAGCCCATTACATACTCCAAACGCCCATTCTCCCCCCCCCCCGTAGTAACAAGCGTAAGTGAGACGATGATACCCCCCAATATAGCAACTATAATAGCTTGCGCACCCGCCCGGACTCCGAGTGCGAGCACCACGAAGAAGAGGCAAAAACATTAGCAGAGCATCCGAGGAGTGTCGCCAAACGGGTGGGCCCTGGAGAGGCGTGGCCCTTTTTTAGCTTTTACGGACACCATCACGCACAGCACCCTTCCGCGCAGCTTCTCTGTGGGTAGAGTACTCGCATTCCTTTTGCGCTCGCAATTGAAGGAACTATTTCCCGTTTGGGTAACTATGGTGTCAGAAGTGAGGGGGGAAGTATGTAACCCCCCCCCCCCTTGCTACAAAGTAACTTGTATGCAAGCGTAGGACCTCTCTAGTGGTTTTTTCCCAAATGAGTCTACTGTACAATAGTTGATTGTCGTTTGCCGATTAAAGGGATCGAAGTGAGGGGGGCAGCACACTTCCCGCCCACGGCTTCTAGTGCTGTGTGATAGTCTACCGCAGCGTTGTCAGCGGGTTAGGTAAGGAGTTGGCAATAGGGTACGGTAATTGTTGGATGTGGCCCGAGGCAAAAATACTCGTACAACCTCCCCCGCATTCCATGTGGTAACTTTATAGGCCAAGAGCTAACTCTTTGGAATTTTTTGTACAGATCTCGTGAATCACGGCATCCAATGTACTGAGTACATCCCGGGATCCAGCGCGTGCACTACGGGGGCCCGGCCCGGATAGTAACCGTAGTGCAGTGCAGCGCCGTAAGGACTCGAACACGGGTAGACTGCTCGTGTCTATCCCTTAGTCTCTGTGTATATTTCGTAGCCCTCTAGCGTGGCTAATGGTCTTGTATTAGTCCAAGATCTTTAGCAGAGGTAGTATGGCCGGGAGCTCATGACGTGACATGGCAAGTAGATAGTATTTAAGGTACCTCCAATATCGGAATATTCTAGTGAGCTAGAAGATAAACATGCCAGATAAGACCGTGTCCGTAAAGTCCTCATACCATTCATTGCGCAGCAGGAGCAATACCTATTTACAACGGCACCGCACGGTAAAGTACCGTATGATGCAGCCAGAACCTGCTATGTGGTTGTTTTCGGATATGCCTCTTGGGACATTGTAAAATTTTACCACAATTCGATTCTTACCGAACAATAGAAAGATAGGACTGGCGAAACATTTCCAAGGGCCGGCAGTATCGTACTTGGAAAGGTATGTACAGTACAGTACCGTACAGAAACTTGGCGGACGCGGCTATGTTACCGGCAGGATGTCGGAATTGCCCCACTCAAGTGCACAAGGGGAGAGACACCGCAAACCCAGCCCTCAGTTGGGACAGAAACAAATGGAAGATTATTATCACGTCCTAGCACATTTACTCTCTACCGGTATGATATTCGGGTTTTTTCGAGGTGGAGAGAACCAGCGATATCGAACGAAGAGAGAGAGGGCGTAAGGGTTCAGGCATAAAAAGTTGCACGGCGCAGGGTTGTCGATATAATACAGATATTGGTCAAAATTGGTGGATCGCCGGGACCAGTCTCGTGTGCAAGAGAGGACCTTGACAGAGCCTCTTTTTTGTGTGTGTTGACAAATCTATCATAATATTTACTCCAACGGGAGGGGGGCACAGCGAGAACTGGTGCGTGGTAAGCAGGGGTATTTGGGAGGTAAAAAGAAAAAAAGAAAGAAAAAAAGTGAATTCGCCAAGGTACCGTAGGGAAACGAAAAAACAATACCGGTACTCGTACTGGTATCTTATTATCATACTTGTACCAGTTGCTGGTCCCCCCTTGTTCGTCAATGGCCGGTATGCAATGTTTCCCGATGCTCTAAAGCAGGGTCGGCAAACAAGGATAAATGAAATTTATTGAGATCCCTATCGAGCACGCGGCAGAACGGGTACCGGCTCACAAAATGCTCTGAACCACGGTCCAAAATCTCACAACCCATCGATAGCTAGGATAAATTTATGATATTAAGCATATCCCATGAAGGGCGGGCCAATAGATGGTGGGTGCTCGCTTCCCCGGCCGGGGGCAACATTGTACAAGTACCGGTACCGGTTCTCGTGGACCTCCTGCGTCAATATACCGGTACTCGTACTGTATGTTTCTTCATAGTGCGGGCGCACCCCAATTCATCAGCCAGCCAGCCAGTCACCAATCCTAGCCATCAGTCATCCGCGGAGGAATACAGCGCCGTGCCATACAACCTCCCTCCCCACTTGCCGGTTCAGTTCATCCAATCCAACCAAACCATAGTCTACTCGTGCGAATACCTTCAGGCTACAGCTCTCCTCCCCCGCCGCCCCCGCTCCCCGATGCAATAAAGCCAAACCAAGCCAAAAAAAAAAAAAAAAAGAGGCCAGAGCCTCGTATCCATCACATACCGGCACCCGTATCATATTACTGGCCGGCCAGCGGAGAAATGTTACTGCAGCAGGAAATGCATCTCGTACCTAGCACAGTTACTCGAGCGCTCGTAATGGGGTGGCGTTTGGGAATGCAACTGCCATCGAATACGTACCACCTATACCCTTGCGGAAAGGCCGAAATTTGGTGATGCAAGTATGCACTAGCGGCGTGTTCACAAACTTCAACCAACTACGGTAACTGTACGGGCACATACCCGTCTCATGCTACGAGCGAGCCGGGCTCTCAGACCCTTCAGCCCTGCACACTCGCTCAGCCAGTTCCTCTACTCGAGTACCGTATGCGTCATCAGATTTCTGCGAAACGCGCCAATTCCTAGAGTACTGTAGAGTAGGGAAAGAAAAAAGTGCGGCGTCAGGGCATCTTCTACTGTAATGCGGCCTCGGTGATCTAGTGTGTGTTGTCCGTTCGCGTCAAAGTGGGGAAAGGTATGATGATAGACTAAGCGAAAATGGGACGCGTCGGAGGCGGACTTAGGATGGGATTCCGAGGGGGGAGGCTTGGGGTGATTTGCTATGATTGACGGAGAGATATAAGCAGACCTCTGGGTGGATAATTCGGGGTTTAGCATCTTTATTTCGTGGCCGATTGAAATGCTCCGAGATGATGACGGCGGTGTGTACTGTACTAGTACTGTACTGTACTGGACTCGAGTATGATATAGGGGGTCAAATATGGTGGGAGGCCATGGAGACTTTGTATGAGTGCCGCAGTAGCACTAGCCAGCGCAAGGAACTCGTCCACATGCTTTTACTTTCAATTAAGACCCGATACTTGTACCATGTCGTAGAATAGCATGAGATATCGAAATATAGTTCTTGGGGGAGGATCATCGGTGTGGTGGAGTGCGGTACTGGTGAAGAAACACCAATACCGTATAAGCGAAAGAGCCTCTACGCCAATTATTTCAAAAAGGTACTATACCGATAACTCGCAAGGAACTCGGCGGTTGATTGCTACTCGAGTATCATACTTTTAGTGTGAAAAGAGCGACTGGCGATGTCCCCTCCCAGGGAACCGTACCCACATCTTGCCGGGGGAGGGAGAAGGAGAAGAAAAGAGAAAACATAAAAAAACAACATCACTTCCGACAGAGAACGTACGTATTCCGACTATGATAAGCTAACTAAGACTACACGCTTACACATTTCCAACTTCCTTGACATCAACTTCGGGCAATAGGACAAGAGAGAAAAAATAATAATACCAAACTCCATTCCAAAAAAGAAAGAAATCATGCTCAAGAGCTACACAAAAAAAAAAACAAGCAAGAAGGAATAAGTAAATAAGAATCCCATCCATAGCAAAGTGTGATAATACATGAGTATGGCCAAAAATGGAAAAAAATGGAACACAGGGTTATTAGGGCCATGGGTACACAGAGCGTCACGGTTTCAATGAATGTATGAAAGGCACCGTGGGGTATCATCAAGATTCCTCGTTGGTATAGGAACAAGGGGGAGGGAAGGGGAGGGGAGTGAATCATTAGTTGGTCTGCTGGACCTATCGATCGTCCTATTACTGATAATTCAAAAGGGGAAGAGAGACATGATGAAAAGTGTTTGATAAAAACAAGGGATTGAAGTGACGGTAAACTTAAAAAGTCAGGGTTAAGGGTCGTAGATAGGCAGGTGATAGGAACGGAGGCGTGATATTGGGGAGTGAAGAACCGCAGGATTTGGAAACAAAAGCAGACGAAAATAATCTCAAGGGGGCAAACAAAAAAGAACAAGAAACACAAATCCAAGATAATAGTGCTACTCTTTCACATAAACCCCCAACCACACCTTAGCTTTCCCTATCCACACCGTCCCATCCAATCCGATCCCCAGTACGCCCAGACAAATCATTTTTTTCCCGGCAAACAAGATTTTTCAACATTTATTGGATCCCATGGGTGAGACGTCGGTCTACCTAACGCTCCCATTGACTCGAGCCCAGTAACGTACATTCCCGACGGCGGTTTCTTCGTTCCCCTCCTCTCGTGATACGCCTAAACAATCTGTGTCGAGGACCCGTCGCCTCGACTCGTCGGCCTGCACTTTTGGCTTCCCATTCGGTATTCTTGGCTTTAGGCCATTGGTTCGCCCGCTGCTCATGTAGGCAGTGGAATTTGCTCCTTTCTGGGGAATTGTTGCGGTAATATTTCCCTTTTGCTCTGGTATAATACCATCTTTCTCGGGTTCCTCTGCAGCTTTCTCGCGGGATGAAGCGTAGCGGGCTGATACGTCGCCGCCAGTCCATTGAGTTCCAAGCCAACGATCCCAGCAGATGAAGAAAGGTTGTGAGAAGTTTGTCTACCGGGTCGGTTAGTATTCTGCGCCAGCGGGAGAAAGGAGACAACACACCTTGATGCCCCAGCCTTGGTGGTGCACATCATGGTACCCTGCGTTGTTCCAGAAAAAGTACTGCAGGGGATCGAAAGGCAAGGCGTATCCACAATGATCGTCAACCGTCTTCATGGTCGAAAATGTGAAAAAGGTCATAGCGCCGCGGATTCTAAGACCTGATATCTTGTAGGCGATTCCTGCTCCAATCGTGTCCATGAGGAGACCTTCGAATGGATGGTTGTAGAGAGCGCCGAACGCGTAAGGAACATAAAGGCGATGATGACGAGAGTGAAAGGTTTCTAGGTTGTAGGGTTGCCATGTTAGTTTAAACCATCATAAGACTCCCTTTCTTGTCATGATGCGTGTAAGAGCGCTTACTGTAAAGCCATTTAACCTCGTGCATGAGCCTGTGCAAGAAGTACTGCCATGTGTCCATGATGAAGATTGCAACCCAGAAGCGAGCAGCAGGCAAAAGATACCAGTAGACAATTTCCACGAGTTTGTATCTCCAGTCTCCCATCTCCGGCGAGGAACCCGCTTGTCCGTTCAAACCCAACACTCCCATCAACCCTGCTAGCACTTTATTGCCACCGATCAAGTTGATCCCCGCGGTCACCTTCTCTTCCAGCGCAAGGCCGTCAATACCCACAGTTGCAAGACCGCGTAGAACCCATCGCTCGACTGAAACAAACTTCGAATACAAGCCCATTATCTCCCACCATTCCCCTCCAATCATTTCCTCTGGCTCCGACACACCGATGGCAAGCCCCACGATGGTTTGTATGATCTGTTGCACTATTACATCCCGCACTACCTCACGGCGAGTTACGTGGTTTCTTTTGAGGACTTCTTCGGGTGTGTGTAGGCGGTACGAAGCAAGGAGATCATGGACATCGAGAAAGTGGAAGAAAAGAGAGAGAGCCCAATAAGCGGCTATAGGCAGAATAACAAGAACAATTGAGTCTGGCACCCCCGAGATGAGAGGCGGAAGAGGCCTCAAGAATGAGGCGGGAGGGGAAGGAGAGGTAGTTGAATTCGTCAAGTTCATCTATGCAGTGCGACTGTTATTTTTTGTTGAAAATGGTAGTTTTTTTTATTATTCTTCCTTCCCAATTGTTGTTGTGTTTGGTTCGACGAAATGTACACTGGATGGTTGACGTCGGGGGTTTGTGTTGTTATGGGCGGCTCAATTGAGGCGGAATAAAGGAGCGACAAAGATTTGAGAGGAGAAAGTAAGGGAGGAGGAGGGGGATGCTGAAAAGGAACAAACAGGCAGAAAAGTTCTCGTTCCAGTGAGTGACTCTGGAGAGTGAAAGTGCTCGGTGATGGGATGGGGGGCTTAGGTCGCGTGAGAGTGGCGACAAAAATGAATGAGGTCCCTTTTGAAGATTCTCAAGTGGGAGATTGGCGAGGAATAAGATGACAATTTGGTGTGATGGAGCTGCCTTGCTGGAATGCTCAGAGTGACACCGGAGAACGTGGATCCGGGTGGTTGTGGCCTCCGATGCTACTTTGGGGGGGTGTGAGTGGTGAGAGAGTGTTGTTTTATCTGATGGTCGGATAAAGGAGCACAAGGACTGAGCCTGAGTAATCATTTAGGGCTTCCGATTATTAATTTCTTCCTCAATTGTTCAAGTAACGGTACCCGTACTCGGATGGACGGGGTGCAGCAAGTGTGTACTCGAGTAGTCTACTCGCCAATTCAAAAAGTACGGTACAGTACGATATCAGGATACAGAGAAAACAACTTGGCGCCAAGTGAAAATTATTATCCGGTATACCCGACACATCATACTGCCAGCTCCGTATCTCATCGTTGCGAACGAGCCGCTAACGTACGGTATGATGAGCACCAAGTCAGTTTTTTATTTCCGGATACGGTACTTTATGAATTGGCGAGTACCCCGTCTGTCTCATCACTAACCTCCATACCCGAGCACGGTATTGTGTTGAGGATGGAACATAAATGCATCGAACTCTGTGATATCCTAGGGGAACAGATATTAACCTTTCTAACGCCATATTCCTCCTTTTCTCAAAACCCTGTATTTTTCCTAGCCCGGAGGCCTAGAGCTGTCGACATTGGAATTGCATGTCAAAACCTAATTAGGCTTAGCATCATATCATTTTCACCGTCTCTCGCTGCATGCTGACTTGCTCTAGGAGCGGAAAAGGGCACCTTAGGGTACCGTGGAGGCCGACCTAAGCAATATGTGGCCTTCCAACATCAACCCCACTTCACCCCTCTCTACATATTCTTCGTCTCCATTTCTCCCCACCAAACACCCCCAAATTCGAACTCTCTGATCCTCAGCTTTAGAGATGATTATTTACAAGGTGGGTTAGAAATTCTCAAAATCTCGCATTTCGTGTTGCCCTTGGCGAAGTTTGCCGTTTGTGGGGCAATTTTCAATGCTCCGCCGGTTAAATTTTTTTCTCTCTTTCGACCGAACTTCACCGCCCCTCCTATTGACAGACAATTCGATGGATGGTTAACGTACTTGTTATTTTTCAAACAGGATGTTATCAGCGGCGACGAGATGATCTCTGATGCCTTTGACATGACCCTCGTTCATGATGTTGTGTACGAGGTGAACTGCTCGATGATCACGGTCAGGAAGGGTGCCGACGTTGGTTTGTTACACACATACCGTGGCTTTTACCTCCTTAGTAGCAGAAAACTTACAGGGTTATAGATATTGGTGCGAACGCTTCAACTGAGGAGGACGCTGAGGTGGTCGAGGATGGACAGGAGGTTGTTAATAACATTGTCCACTCCTTTCGCCTCGTCCAGACGGGTTTTGACTTCAATAGTTATATGGTTCATATAAAGGGTACGGTTCACTTTCGGTGGTCTTTTGTTTTGATTTTCTAACATCTCTGTTTATAGCCTACCTGAAGAAAAGTCAGGAGCACCTC